>NC_088883.1:21290766-21391964 GCF_032884065.1 Artemia franciscana | reverse complement strand
GAGAATGTGGAGGAAGTATACAATAGCTTCTCAGAGAATGTAAATAAATAAAATATACTTATATTCAGTAGCTCCAATCCACGAGAATGTGGAGGAAGAGGTACAATAGCTTCTCAGAGAAGGTAAATAGACAAAATATACTTATATTCAGTAGCTCCAATCCACGAGAATGTGGAGGAAGAGGTACAATAGCTTCTCAGAAAATGTAAATAGACAAAATATACTTATATTCAGTAGCTCCAATCCACGAGAATTTGGAGGAAGAGGTACAATAGCTTCTCAGAGGATGTAAATAGACAAAATATACTTATATTCAGTAGCTCCAATCCACGAGAATGTGGCGGAAGAGGTACAATAGCTTCTCAGAGAATGTAAATAGATAAAATATACTTATATTCAGTAGCTTCAATCCACGAAAATGTGGAGGAAGACGTAAAATAGCTTCTCAGAGGATGTAAACAGTTAGAACATACTAATAATCTGTGGCTCCAATCCAAGAGAATGTGGAGGAAGAGGTACAATAGCTTCTCAGAGGATGTAAACAGTTAGAATATTTATACTCTGTGGCTCCAATCCACGAGAATGTGGAGGAAGAGGTAAAATAGCTTCTCAGAGGATGTAAACAATTAGAACATACTTATGCTCTGTGGCTCCAATCCACAAGAATGTGGAGGAAGAGGTACAATAGCTTCTCAGAGAATGTAAATAGATAAAGTAATAGATAAAGCAAAAGTAATAGATAAAGTAAGTAAAATCCACGAAAATGTGGAGGAAGAGGTAAAATAGCTACTCAGAGGATGTAAACAATTAAAACATACTTATACTCTGTGGCTCCAATCCACAAGAATGTAGAGGAAGAGGTACAATAGCTTCTCAGAGGATGTAAACAATTAGAATATTTATACTCTGTGGCTCCAATCCACGAGAATGTGGAGGAAGAGGCAAAATAGCTTCTCAGAGGATGTAAACAGTTAGAATATACTTATGCTCTGTGGCTCCAGTCCACAAGAATGTGGAGGAAGAAGTACAATAGCTTCTCAGAGATTGTAAATAGATAAAGTAATAGATAAAGCAAAAGTAATAGATAACGTAAGTAAAATCCACGAAAATGTGGAGGAAGAGGTAAAATAGCTTCTCAGAGGATGTAAACAGTTAAAACATACTTATACTCTGTGGCTCCAATCCACGAGAATGTGGAGGAAGAAGTAAAATCAGGGATGCCAATTTTTTTTAAGGAGTGAGTCATATTTTTTCCGAAAATGTGCTTTTTGTGTCATCTCAGATTCCATAATGTGTCACAAAATGTGTCATATTTTTTTCCTACAAGTGGTATCATATTTAATTGTCAAATCTTTATTTAGAGTTTTGAATATGTAATCTGTTCCAAATCAGTTCAAAAAGGAGTAAACTTAACCTTATCCTATTATCTTGGGATCATGACCTTTTTGTGACGTCATGAAAGAAATAGAAACATTCGATTAAATTAATGTTACACACTATGAATTTGTGTCTGGGCGACCAACGAGGCAATTTTACATTTATAAAAGTTTTAGGGACAATCAATTCCGACAGCCAATTGAAAATAAACTTTTTGTATGACGTTGTAATCGTAATCGGCTCTATACCTAATCAGCTTTATTGGCTAAGCTTTTTATTTACTCAATATGTAAGCCATTCGATCAGCTTCAACCTAGTATTTTTGTCATATTTTTTGGTGCCTTTTTAGGCCAGATGGATTATTCTGAAGGAAAGATATCTCTGGAAATTTGTAATCTTGTCCGAGGTTGGATACCCCTCCTGTACTCCTAAAAATGGGAGTTGCTGCTTATGCACACAGCTCTGGTATACTGCATGAAGTTTAATTTTTACTATTAAGTACGTACCAGTTGGCTACATCAAATACTAAATCAAGAAGTATTCAGGGTGCATTTTGATCTGAAATTTCCACCTATGGCTGTTTTTTTCGCGTGGTTTAAATTTTAAATACGGTGATGGTATCTGTCCTGTATTGTGCACTGTTTGTGTACTACTGCCACCGTTAGGCAGCGCTATTCCCTTCCATTAATTTGTAGCTTTTCTTGAGGTAGAAAATTGAAATTTTACTTTTCTTTTATTACCATTTAAAAATCAAGACTAGGATGACACAAATATGTCATTTTTTTGAAAAATGTGTCATTTTTTTATTGAAAAATGTGTCATTTTCGTCGATTGTGTCATTATTTCGTCTGAATGTGTCACTGTGTCACGCAACATCAAATTGTGTCATTTTGACACAAAATGTGTCAATTTGGCAGCCAAGGGTAAAATAGCTTATCAGAGGATGTAAACAGTTAGAGCATACTTATACTCTGTGGCTCCAATCCACGAGAATGTAGAGGAAGAGGTACAATAGCTTCTCAGAGGATGTAAACAGTTAGAACATACTTATACTCTGTGGCTCCAATCCACGAGAATGTGGAGGAATAGGTACAATAGCTTCTCAGAGAATGTAAATAGATATTCAGTAGCTCCAATCCACGAGAATGTAGAGGAAGAGGTACAATAGCTTCTCAGAGGATGTAAATAGATAAAATATACTTATATTCAGTAGCTTCTATCCACGAAAATGTGGAGGAAGAGGTAAAATAGCTTCTCAGAGGATGTAAACAGTTAGAACATACTTATACTCTGTGGCTCCAATCCACGAGAATGTGGAGGAAGAGGTAAAATAGCTTTTCAGAGGATGTAAACAGTTAGAACATACTTATACTCAGTGGCTCAAATCCACCAGAATGTGGAGGAAGAGGTACAGTAGCTTCTCAGAGGATGTAAGCAGTTAGAACATACTTATAATCTGTGGCTCCAATCCACGAGAATGTGGAGGAAGAGGTACAATAGCTTCTCAAAGACCGTAAAAAGATAAAGTATATTTGTATTCAGTGGTTCCAATCCACGAAAATGTGGAGGAAGAGGTAAAATAGCTTCTCAGAGGATGTAAATAGACAAAATATACTTATATTCAGTAGCTTCTATCCACGAAAATGTGGAGGAAGAGGTAAAATAGCTTCTCAGAGGATGTAAATAGACAAAACATACTTATACTCTGTGGCTCCAATACACGAGAATGTGGAGGAAGAGGTAAAACAGCTTTTCAGAGGATGTAAACAGTTAGAACATACTTATACTCAGTGGCTCAAATCCACCAGAATGTGGAGGAAGAGGTACAATAGCTTCTCAGAGGATGTAAATAGACAAAATATACTTATATTCAGTAGCTTCTATCCACGAAAATGTGGAGGAAGAGGTAAAATAGCTTCTCAGAGGATGTAAATAGACAAAATATACTTATATTCAGTAGCTTCTATCCACGAAAATGTGGAGGAAGAGGTAAAATAGCTTCTCAGAGGATGTAAACAGTTAGAACATACTTATACTCTGTGGCTCCAATCCACGAGAATGTGGAGGAAGAGGTAAAATAGCTTCTCAGAGGATGTAAACAGTTAGAACATACTTATACTCAGTGGCTCCAATCCACGAGAATGTGGAGGAAGAGGTACAATAGCTTCTCAGAGGATGTAAATAGATAAAATATACTTATATTCAGTAGCTTCTATCCACGAAAATGTGGAGGAAGAGGTAAAATAGCTTCTCAGAGGATGTAAACAGTTAGAACATACTTATACTCTGTGGCTCCAATCCACGAGAATGTGGAGGAAGAGGTAAAATAGCTTTTCAGAGGATGTAAACAGTTAGAACATACTTATACTCAGTGGCTCAAATCCACCAGAATGTGGAGGAAGAGGTACAGTAGCTTCTCAGAGGATGTAAATAGACAAAATATACTTATATTCAGTAGCTTCTATCCACGAAAATGTGGAGGAAGAGGTAAAATAGCTTCTCAGAGGATGTAAACAGTTAGAACATACTTATACTCTGTGGCTCCAATCCACGAGAATGTGGAGGAAGAGGTACAATAGCTTCTCAGAGGATGTAAATAGACAAAATATACTTATATTCAGTAGCTTCTATCCACGAAAATGTGGAGGAAGAGGTAAAATAGCTTCTCAGAGGATGTAAACAGTTAGAACATACTTATACTCTGTGGCTCCAATCCACGAGAATGTGGAGGAAGAGGTAAAATAGCTTTTCAGAGGATGTAAACAGTTAGAACATACTTATACTCAGTGGCTCAAATCCACCAGAATGTGGAGGAAGAGGTACAGTAGCTTCTCAGAGGATGTAAATAGACAAAATATACTTATATTCAGTAGCTTCTATCCACGAAAATGTGGAGGAAGAGGTAAAATAGCTTCTCAGAGGACGTAAACAGTTAGAACATACTTATACTCTGTGGCTCCAATACACGAGAATGTGGAGGAAGAGGTAAAATAGCTTCTCAGAGGATGTAAACAGTTAGAACATACTTATACTCAGTGGCTCCAATCCACGAGAATGTGGAGGAAGAGGTACAATAGCTTCTCAGAGGATGTAAATAGACAAAATATACTTATATTCAGTAGCTTCTATCCACGAAAATGTGGAGGAAGAGGTAAAATAGCTTCTCAGAGGATGTAAACAGTTAGAACATACTTATACTCTGTGGCTCCAATCCACGAGAATGTTGAGGAAGAGGTAAAATAGCTTTTCAGAGGATGTAAACAGTTAGAACATACTTATACTCAGTGGCTCAAATCCACCAGAATGTGGAGGAAGAGGTACAGTAGCTTCTCAGAGGATGTAAGCAGTTAGAACATACTTATAATCTGTGGCTCCAATCCACGAGAATGTGGAGGAAGAGGTACAATAGCTTCTCAAAGACCGTAAAAAAATAAAGTATATTTGTATTCAGTGGTTCCAATCCACGAAAATGTGGAGGAAGAGGTAAAATAGCTTCTCAGAGGATGTAATCAGTTATAATATACTTATACTCTGTGGCTCCAATCCACGAGAATGTGGAGGAAGAGGTAAAATAGCTTCTCAGAGGATGTAAACAGTTAAAACATACTGATACTCTGTGGCTCCAATCCACGAGAATGTGGAGGAAGAGGTAAAATCAGGGCTGCCAATTTTTTTTAAGGAGTGTGTCATATTTTTTCCGAAAATGTGCTTTTTGTGTCATCTCAGATTCCATAATGTGTCACAAAATGTGTCATATTTTTTTCCTACAAGTGGTATCATATTTAATTGTCAAATCTTTATTTAGAGTTTTGAATATGTAATCTTTTCCAAATCAGTTCAAAAAGGAGTAAACTTAACCTTATCCTAAATCTTGGGATCATGACCTTTTTGTGACGTCATGAAAGAAATAGAAACATTCGATTAAATTAATGTTACACACTATGAATTTGTGTCTGGGCGGCCAACGAGGCAATTTTACATTTATAAAAGTTTTAGGGACAATCAATTCCGACAGCCAATTGAAAATAAACTTTTTGTATGACGTTGTAATCGTAATCGGCTCTATACATAATCAGCTTTATTGGCTAAGCTTTTTATTTACTCAATATGTAAGCCATTCAATCAGCTTCAACCTAGTATTTTTGTCATATTTTTTGGTGCCTTTTTAGGCCAGATGGATTATTCTGAAGGAAAGACATCTCTGGAAATTTGTAATCTTGTCTGAGGTTGGATACCCCTCCTGTACTCCTAAAAATGGGAGTTGCTGCTTATGCACACAGCTCTGGTATACTGCATGCTGTTTAATTTTTACTATTAAGTACGTACCAGTTGGCTACATCAAATACTCAATCAAGAAGTATTCAGGGTGCATTTTGATCTGAAATTTCCACCTATGGCTGTTTTTTTCACATGGTTTAAATTTTAAATACGGTGATGGTATCTGTCCTGTATTGTGCACTGTTTGTGTACTACTGCCACCGTTAGGCAGCGCTATTCCCTTCCATTAATTTGTAGCTTTTCTTGAGGTAGAAAATTGAAATTTTACTTTTCTTTTATTACCATTTAAAAATCAAGACTAGGATGACAAAAATATGTCATTTTTTTGAAAAGTGTGTCATTTTTTTGAAAAATGTGTCATTTTTGTCGATTGTGTCATTTTTTTATTGAAAAATGTGTCATTTTCGTCGATTGTGTCATTATTTCGTCTGAATGTGTCACTGTGTCACGCAACATCAAATTGTGTCATTTTGACACAAAATGTGTCAATTTGGCAGCCATGGGTAAAATAGCTTATCAGAGGATGTAAATAGATAAAATATACTTATATTCAGTAGCTCCAATCCACGAGAATGTGGAGGAAGAGGTACAATAGCTTCTCAGAGGATGTAAATAGACAAAATATACTTATATTCAGTAGCTTCAATCCACGAAAATGTGGAGGAAGAGGTAAAATAGCTTCTCAGAGGATGTAAACAGTTAAAACATACTTATACTCTGTGGCTCCAATCCACGAGAATGTGGAGGAAGAGGTAAAATAGCTTCTCAGAGGATGTAAACAGTTAGAACATACTTATAGTCTATGGCTCTATCCACGAGAATGTGGAGGAAGAGGTACAATAGCTTCTCAGAGATTGTAAATAGATAAAGTATACTTATATTCAGTAGCTCCAATCCACGAGAATGTGGAGGAAGAGGTACAATAGCTTCTCAGAGGATGTAAATAGACAAAATATACTTATATTCAGTAGCTTCAATCCACGAAAATGTGGAGGAAGAGGTAAAATAGCTTCTCAGAGGATGTAAATAGACAAAATATACTTATATTCAGTAGCTTCAATCCACGAAAATGTGGAGGAAGAGGTAAAATAGCTTCTCAGAGGATGTAAACAGTTAAAACATACTTATACTCTGTGGCTCCAATCCACGAGAATGTGGAGGAAGAGGTAAAATAGCTTCTCAGAGGATGTAAACAGTTAGAACATACTTATAGTCTATGGCTCTATCCACGAGAATGTGGAGGAAGAGGTACAATAGCTTCTCAGAGAATGTAAATAGATAAAATATACTTATATTCAGTAGCTCCAATCCACGAGAATGTGGAGGAAGAGGTACAATAGCTTCTCAGAGGATGTAAATAGACAAAATATACTTATATTCAGTAGCTTCAATCCACGAAAATGTGGAGGAAGAGGTAAAATAGCTTCTCAGAGGATGTAAACAGTTAAAACATACTTATACTCTGTGGCTCCAATCCACGAGAATGTGGAGGAAGAGGTAAAATAGCTTCTCAGAGGATGTAAACAGTTAGAACATACTTATACTCTATGGCTCCTATCCACGAGAATGTGGAGGAAGAGGTACAATAGCTTCTCAGAGAATGTAAATAGATAAAGTATACTTATATTCAGTGGCTCCATTCCAAGAGAATGTGGAGGAAAAGGTAAAATAGCTTCTCAGAGGATGTAAACAGTTAGAACACGCTTATACTCTGTGGCTCCAATCCACCAGAATGTGGAGGAAGAGGTACAATAGCTTCTCAGAGGATGTAAGCAGTTAGAACATACTTATACTCTGTGGCTCCAATCCACGAGAATGTGGAGGAAGAGGTACAATAGCTTCTCAAAGAATGTAAAAAGATAAAGTATATTTGTATTCAGTGGCTCCAATCCACGAAAATGTGGAGGAAGAGGTAAAATAGCTTCTCAGAGGATGTAATCAGTTATAATATACTTATACTCTGTGGCTCCAATCCACGAGAATGTGGAGGAAGAGGTAAAATAGCTTCTCAGAGGATGTAAACAGTTAGAACATACTTATACTCTGTGGCTCCAATCCACGAGAATGTGGAGGAAGAGGTAAAATAGCTTCTCAGAGGATGTAAACAGTTAGAACATACTTATACTCTGTGGCTCCAATCCACGAGAATGTGGAGGAAGAGGTACAATAGCTTCTCAGAGAATGTGAATAAATAAAGTATACTTATATTCAGTGGCTCAAATCGACGAGAATGTGGAGGAAGAGGTACAATAGCTTCTCAGAGGATGTGACTAGATAATATTTACTTATATTCAGTGGCTCCAATCCACGAGAATGTGGAGAAAGAGGTACAATAGCTTCTCAGAGGATGTAACTAGATAATATTTACTTATATTCAGTGGCTCCAATCCACGAGAATGTGGAGGAAGAGGTACCATAGCTTTTCAAAGAATGAAAATAGAGAAAATAAACTTATATTCAGTGGCTCCAATCCACGAGAATGTGGAGGAAGAGGTAAAATAGCTTCTCAGAGGATGTAAACAGTTAGAACATACTTATACTCTGTGGCTCCAACCCACGAGAATGTGGAGGAAGAGGTACAATAGCTTTTCAGAGGATGTGACTAGATAAAACATACTTATACTGAGTAGCATCAATCCACGAGAATGTGCAGGAAGAGGTAAAATAGCTTCTGAGAGGATGTAAATAGATAGAATATACTTATATTCAGTAGCTCCAGTCCACGAGAATGTGGAGGAAGAGGTACAATAGCTTCTCAGAGTATATTAATAGATAAAACATATTTACATTCAGTGGCTCCAATCCATGAGAATGTGGAGGAAGAAGTACAATAGCTTCTCAGAGGATGTGTATAGATAAAATATACTTATATTCAGTGGATCCAATCCACGAAAATGTGAAGAAAGAGGTACAATAGCTTCTGAGAGGATGTAAATAGATAAAGTATACTTATATTCAGTGGCTCCAATCCACAAGAATGTGGAGGAAGAGATACAATAGCTTCTCAGAGGATGTGAATAGATAAAATATACTTATATTTAGTGGCTCCATTCCATGAGAATGTGGAGGAAAAGGTAAAATAGCTTCTCAGAGGACGTAAACAGTTAGAACATACTTATACTCTGTGGCTTCAATCCACGGGAATGTGGAGGAAGAGGTACAATAGCTTCTCGGCGGATGTGATTAGATAAGATATACTTATATCGAGTGGCACCAATCCACGAGAATGTGCAGGAAGAGGTAAAATAGCTTCTGAGAGGATGTAAATAGATAGAATATACTTATATTCAGTAGCTCCAATCCACGAGAATGTGAAGAAAGAGGTACAGTAGCTTCTCAGAGGATGTAAATAGATAAAATATGCTTATATTCAGTGGCTTCAATCCACGAGAATGTGGAAGAAGAGATACAATAGCTTCTCAGAGGATGTAAATAGATAAAGTATACTTATATTCAGTTGCTCCAATCCACAAGAATATGGAGGAAAAGGTACAGTAGCTTCTCAGAGGATGTAAATACATGAAATATACTTTAGTCAGTGGCTTCAATCCATAAGAATATGGAGGAAGAGATACAATAGCTTCTCAGAGGATGTAAATAGGTAAAGTATACTTATATTCAGTGGCTCCAATCCACAAGAATGTGGAGAAAGAGGTACAGTAGCTTCTCAGAGGATGTAAATAGATCAAATATACTTATCTTCAGTGGCTTCAACCAACGAGAATGTGAAGGAAGAGATACAATAACTTCTCAAAGGATGTAAATAGATAAGGTATGCTTATAATCAGTGGCTCTAATCCACAAGAATGTGGAGGAAGAGGTACAGTAGCTTCTCAGAGGATGTAAATAGATAAAATATATGTATATTCAGTGGCACCAATCCACAAGAATGTGGAGGAAGAGGTACAATAGCTTCTGAGAGGATGTATATGGATAGAATATACTTATATTTAGTGGCTCCAATCCACGAGAATGTGGAGGAAGAGGTACAATAGCTTCTCAGAAGATGTGAATAGATAAAATATACTTATATTCAGTAGCACCAATCCACAAGAATGTGCAGGAAGAGGCACACTAGCTTCTCAGAGGATGTAAATAGATAAAATATACTTATACTCAATGGCTCCAAGCCACGAGAATGTGGAAGAAGAGGACATAAACAACGTTCAAAAAGAAGAGCAGCGTTTAGTCAACCCACCTAAGACGGTGACTTTGCTGCTTCGACAAGAGTAGAACAGACAGGACATTCAAGACAAGGTCATTGAAAATAAAACAACACTATTTAATGGCTGTGAAAGAGAAACAAAAGGGCGATCAATATATAGGACCCAGTAGGTCAACCTCGTTGGTTAGATATAAAATATAAGTAAAATACAAAATAGTCATTGAGTGTCAGGGGGAGTTAAACTGCGACTCGTAGGTTACATTAATTCAATTAAATCCACCTATCATAAAATAAATCATTTAATCTTTCAGTATTTATATATAATTAGATCAGCACCGCCGGTTTTGACTTTAAGGGTCCAGTGCCGTATCCTTTGACTTTTTAGCCTTTTTTATTTATGCAAAATTTCCTGCCCAGGGATGTAGATGATGACGAATGCAATGATGTATTTTTCAATTTTCAACCTCGATCCATTCCAGAAATGAAATGGATAGGAATGGTCCATTCCAGTAATGGACCCAAAATTGTGGCATGAATAAACTGAGGGAGAGCCCAGCAGAGACTGAAGACATATGATTCAATTCATAATATTATAAATAAGACACTGTTTAAAAATCTTCATGTGAACACATTGGCTCGACAGAACTTCTTTTCTAAAAAATAATGAAAATGGTAGAAGGAGGCCCCTAGTATAGAACAAGGACCCTGTCCCAGAAACAAGAAGGCTTAAAAGTTAAATATCTCCCTTTTTCAACCAAACACCCTCGGAAACAACTTTTTTAAGCCTATGACTTCCAGATAATTTATTCTTATCATTTTTTAGCTTTATATAATACTTATCATCTTCCGTTCGTTAAAAAGTAGCGTCTATGCCATAGCCCTTTGTTGAAAAAGGTTAAATAATTTCTCTTAGTCTTGCTTTTTCTTTTATTCCTTAATATTTTTTTTTTTTACAAATATGTCAATTTCCTCTTTAGGAGCAGTCCACACCATTCAAAAGTCCAATGGGATTGTTAAAATATCTCAGTGAACGCAGTCTACGTATTTACAGGTCAGTTAATATATTAAAGCAGCCTACGTACTTACTGGAAGCTAGATATCCTTTTTTCAAATTCAAAGAGCTGATTCTTTAATGGTCCTTCAAGTTATTTAGTGTTTAAATCAACAAACTAACATTCTTTTTTAAGTCTTGACTCAAATCTTAGACCAATCCCTTGAACCCCGATGAAGACCATAAATTGGTGAATTATGTTAATTATAGATCTAAAAGAATAAAACGGTAATAATGAAAATAAAATTAGATAATAAATAAAACACATGTAAAGAGCATTCACAAGTAAAATTCATTTTCCTGGTTACTTTTCCGGCGGTCATTATTTTGATTAAGTCAACTTCAATTTGGATTAATGTACTTCATTTTGTATTAAAGATTCGAAATCAGTCGGTTTGTTTCCTCTTTTCTTGGGAAGAACCGTTTCTCTTCCAGTCGATCCCACGTCAGTCTATTTACTTCCAGGACAATACTTAGTGCATTGACTTGACTCTCCGTTTATCCATATGTTAATAGTATCTTTCTTTCAACTCGATATTTAAGTTCAAGTGATTCAACATGGGACACTTTAAACGTCAGACACTTTAAAAGTGCCTTAGCTCTTGTTTTTTAATGAAGGGTTTTTTAATTTCTTAAACTTGTTTTGAATTTTCCTTGTAGTTGATTGGCTGCAGTTTTGACAATCGTTCATAATAAATTGTAAATAATATTATATAAAATATTAAAACAATTTCATTATAATTACTCCACCGTTTCATTAATTTGTATTATAAAAACTTTAATCCGCAAGTTTTGTGATTATCACTTAAACTTTTTTGCCCATTAAACTAATAAACTTGTGTTTTTTACTAAAAACATAGGAAAATAACTTATAAATATATATGAAGACTTTTGATTTAATGAGTTAAAGGTTTTGTTGACAACAATTTGTTTCTGAAATCATGTTTACTTAGCAACGCCAATACCTATGCTAATACCTATACATAGATACTCCAAAACAAAAGTTAAAATAAAGAAAGAAGATTCTTTGACCTCCTGACCCCCCCCCCCCCCCAAGAAAAAAACAAAGTAAAAGTACGCTTTTCCCTATATTTTCTCATTAGCCAAGCATAGAACACTATTATTTCACAGTTCTTATTCTCAAATGTGTACCCCGCCCCCTAAAAAGTTTTTCGTGAATAAAAAAAAGATTGCATTAACATGCCTGGCCAATACTTACACAACCAGTTCTTAACTTATTCAAAACAGTTAAAACCGGACATTTTGTCACATAATCTAGCTATAACTTTGGCAACACTGAGCCAAATTTCACAAGCTCTTTTGAAATATGAAAGTGATACCCATTTAAAATCTATGCCACAAACTATTCTATATCTACAATATGTTTGGTCAGCTATTCTTACACAGCCGTCATAAATTTTTCTTACAATATGAGATTTTTTCAAAATTTGGTCAGCTGTTAGTAAAACTTTCTTTTCAATGAGAATAATTTAACGTAGTCCTATTAAATTAAATAAAAATTTATCATTAAATAAATTTTAAATCATAAAATTTGAATATTTGATATTTAAATCATTGATCATGATTAATATTTAAATAATAATATTTAAATCTATAGTATTTTAACCGTTGATTAATCATTAAGCTAAATTAATGAATTCTTTAATATAGTAAAATAAGTCCTACTCTTCCAACAGAAGGAACTGGATAATAAATCAATAATTAAAATGGGTTAGGGGTCATACCGAATCTCCTACAAAACACCCCCATTACAGCCGTTTCTTCCATTACTCTCAGGTCACACATTAAAGCCAACTCAAGGCCACCTGCCACTGCATAACCACTGACGGCCGCCACTGTAGGTTTTGTGATTTCCATCCGAGTTGGACCCTGAAAAAATGTTTTCACCGATGACAAGAAAAATCAATAGAAACTGTCAATTTTTTTCATGGAAGAAATATTCCTGCTAAAAACTACTCCGGCGAACTGATTAAGTAAGATATATTGAGAAGCCGTTTACCCAAAAAAAAAGACTGTTATTAGTAACATTTTAAAAAGTTGCTATATCCATATGTTGTTGCGACTGAACTAAGCAATAGTTGTAGTCATACAAATAAGTGACAAATTAATAAATATTAGAAAAATAAACCTGATACATTTCATAAATTTTTACCTCTCATACCAGGCTATTGAACGGTCCTATGTCAATTTTAAATTCTTGGTCAACCTGCCTGAGACTCTAGGCAAGCGTGACTTGCGAAAAGATAACAAACAAATATTGGTCCAATAAGAGAGGCACACTTACTCCCGCCGTTTACCCGTGCCAGTTAACCAAACACTTGGAAAACTATAGGTTTTATCACTATCTTAGCTCTATGACTATCTACCTTGGTTCTACTGCCCTAGAAATGACAAATGGACGGATAATAGATAGACATAACTATTAACAACCGAACTGTCGTCATTTTTATTAATCCTAATAAGGGAAGGGGGTATTAATGCCAGAATTGCCTGTCACTTGATTGGACTACCTGTCTTGGTTTTTTCTACAATTAGCCGTGACTTGATGCCCACAACTATTCGATTTTAATTCAAAAAGCGAGAGAGAGACAAACACACCTACAAACACACTGATTCAGACACATAAAAACACAAGGACAGACACAGGGAAAGGCAAAATGACACTCAGACACACAACCATGGTCAGGGAGAGACAAAAAAAGTAAGATAAATAAATACCCAAAGACAAATGCCCACAACTATTCCATTTTAATTCAAAAATCAACGCACTCGGTCGAGGCCAAAATCCTGAGATAAAGAAGAACAATAAAACCTTCACAAAGAAGAACAGATTTAGGCCTACATATTATCTCAAAGTGGGTATGAATAAAAAGGATTTGAGGTGGATTATTTCAGTTTGAAGGAACAACACGCAACTGAAACGAGGAAACAAAGTATCTGTGGAATTTACTGCAACGAAAGATACATTTTGTCTGATTTTTATTTTGATTTTATTTATATTTCATAAAATGAAACGTTATTGTATTAATATGCTAGGCCAAAACTTACACAGTCAGTTCTTAACTTATTTAAAACAGTCAAAAACAGATATTTTGTCACATAATCTAGCTACAACTTTTGCAACACTTTTGGGTCAAATTTCACAAGCATTTTTAAAGATGAAAATGAAGCAACTCAGATGAGTAAACAAAGTATTTGGCGAATTTACAGCAACGAAAGTTGCATTTTTGTCTTAAGATATATATATATATATATATATATATATATATATATATATATATATATATATATATATATATATATATATATATATATATATATATATATATATATATATATATATATATATAGAGAGAGAGAGAGAGAGAGAGAGAGAGAATAGCTGTATCCGAATCTCATTCAAGACTCGAGAAACAGAGCATCTTCAAGTTAAAAATAGCCATATTTAATCAGCATAGATATAATCTATAAATAGCATGACTTGACAAAACTAAATGTTTTTAATAATTCATTTGTGAAACACTTATTACACAGGTTTGAGCATTTCCATCTAACAAGAAATACTAAATGATAGCTCGACCAAACAAATCTTCTTCCTTTGGTGTCAATGTTCTAAAATTCTTAAACAATAAGCAAGATACTCTTTGTTTGAAAGGGCCAGAAAAAGAAAGCTGTGGCAGAAATGCAGACAGATTCTTTGACGTATTCTTTCTGAAAAACAGAACAGTATACTCATACAACATCAAATACACCACATATACCAAATTTAATTAGGGTTTACTATACCCCCCAATTATAAAGGAGCTCTCAGGGGGTAGAAGGGGAGAATACAAACCATTGGTCCATAGTCTTGCGGTATATCTGCTTCGCCATCCATGTCTTTCAACTGTGAGAGGTCATATCCAGAACAAAGGCTGCCTCCAAATCCATGCAGAACTATAGATTTCACAGCATCATCTTTTTCTGCCTCTTCAAAGGCATGGATTAGCTGCTTAGCTGTATCATTATTAACGCAGTTCCTGACTTCTGGTCGATTAATTCCTATTGTTAACACGGGACCAACATTTTCTGTCAAAACCAAAGCTGTAAGAACAAAATGAGCATTAGAGTTTTTCAATATTTGTTTTTCTAAATGTGGAGAAAAGACCTTTTTTGTTTCGTTGAGGTGGAAAGACCCTTTAAATCGTCAAGCCCACTTGGGGTGCAATCCGAAAACGATATTTCTTTTGATATTTCTTTTGATATTTCTCCAAATTCCCTTAATCATTTCAAAACACGTTTAATCCCAATAAGACTTTTTGATAACTTTGATGATTTAAAAATTTATATAAATGATTATCGAATGATTCAAGTATTTTACGATTTGCAATTAAATCTTCTGCCAAATCAATTAAACTGTAGGCCTTGCCGTGGATTAAAACTTCATTCTTTGTGTTACCAATTTGTATAGGTTCATTTTCGACCAGATAAGTCAAGAGTCTTTTACTTTGCTCACGATATGAATGAACATTAGGTCGACAACACTTGTCAAAACTTTAGATAAGTTTTCTTCTTGTTTTGGCGTTTTCAAAGTTTCAAAAGTTTGTGCTTAATCAATGTCAATTACTTTGCGCGGTTTTTCGCTGTAGGGTTTATACTTATCGACGCGTCGAATGGTATTTTGAAGCAAAATTAATTTTACATCATCGGCGATTGTTTCATTGCTAATAAATTTATCACGATTATCTTCAAGGTGCTCATTTGGTGAAACAGCGAGTTCAAAGGGTGTTAATTTATAGGGTTACAAGTCCCACGATTACTAGTAGCATCGAAGAAAAGAAATTACAGCCCGATTGAACAAGCCCTTTTCTTTTAAAATCCTGTCCTTTCTTTTTGCAAGCTAGAGCACGTACAAGTGAACGATTTCGCTTTGTCTGTTGCCTAAAATATTCTGATAGTTGAATATTGCCTCAAGTTGAATTTAAACAAAGCTAAGATAGAAGATTAATGAATTCATTGTCAATACCATGTTTGAGTATAGCTTTCCTAAACCGTTGTTTTGAATTACTTATGACGGAAAAAAATGTCTATTTTCATGTAGCTTCTTCAGCGTCATGATGGAGACTAATAACCTTTTTTTACTATTCACGGGTAGATATACAGTAATTTCATTATCAAAAATATCCGTGAATACACGTAACTCTTGGGGCGTATTTTGATTAAGATCTAAAAATGTATCCATAATAATTATTAGTAGCATGATTGTATGCCGAGAGTGAAAATTTCGGCTCGTCGGAATATATTTATAGTCAGGGAGCCACTCAACGAAAATGTGTCGGGTAGGTGATCAGTGAGCAGCAGAAGGTTTGACAACGGAATATGGGGTAATCGATAGCGCTGATCACGAAAATGGGCGTTATATACTCGGCCGGGGGGTGCTTGACCCCGAAAATTGAAAATTTCGCGTTTTTTTTACTATTAAATCACGTTTCGGAAAAATTTCCACAATGATCGCCAAATCTTTCGTAACTGATGCCAGAAGTGACGAGTACAGTAGGGACCATCGCGAATGACCTTGAAACTTGCAATTTTAATTTTTTTTATTCGCGCTGGAAAAGGTTTCACGCCTAGATTCAGCTGGTAGCGGATAGTTTTATTATCTCAGACAGGAAGATTGCCACTATACTCAACAATGACCTTGATTACAATTCTCTTTCATTCCTAATCAGAATTATTAGTAAACTTGACAAGATTATTATTCAATAAGTTTGAATAAACAAAAAAAAAATTTCTATACTAACACCTGCTACGGATTTCGTGAACGGCACTTGTTACTACAAAAGTTAAAAAGTAGCTCAGCATATCAAATTATCCATCAAGCATATCAAACTCGTCCATAAAACACTTCCCACCACAGCCACAAAGTAAATCGCAAGGTCTATTTCCAGCACATGACCATTTTTTGTACAGCACTTGCACGAGCAGTACTGGGGGACCACACCTTCTGGAAATGCCTGAAGGGTAGACACAACTGGCCTAACCCCACCGTCTTGAAACATCCAGCCAAATTGCAGGGGATCCAGAAACTGTGGCTTTGCTCGATTTGCTTGCAAAAAAATGTCCAACTGCAGGTACACGCGCTTAGCATGACACTCAAAGGCAGCGTATGATGGTAGCAAATACTTAAGCTCCCGCTTTCGAGGGTACAAATGCAATCTTAATTCATTAAGAGAGGTAAAGTGTTCTGGGTCTTTTCCGTATGAGGCAACAACGACCTTTTGGACAAGCAAAGCAATCGGTTTCTCCAATCCCCATTTCTCGACAGCCTTGGCCACCACTCGTTTTCCTTTAGAAAACATGAAACCCACGGTATCACACCCTGAAAGCGTATGAAGAAGGCAGATGGAGTGAACAAAATCGTTTGGTAAATTGCTGCAAAGCCGATGTATAGGCACTAAATAGCTGTGGAACCTGACATAAACTTTCCGCTTTTCACAATTTGGGTGGTTCCCAAGGAATAACTTGTAGTGATATAGCAAGACGACAACTATGTCTGTGTCATTCGCATCGACCAAAACGACATCGAAACCCCTCTCCAAACAGTCCAATATGTGTAACACAACTCTTGTATCGGCCTCTTCATGGGTACAGCTCAAACGCTCTTCAAAGTTTGTATCAGCATTTCCACTTCTGTTGAGCATCACCACTCTCATCCGGTCTCGAAAGCCTCCTGAGAGGTACACAGTGAACCCTGCTTGCAGCAGGTGAACTGAGTTTTCAAACTCACCGAATAGAAGCTCAATCAGTCTTGCCTTTGTCTTGGAATTTGAGAGCAACGAGTTCCAGTCATCTAGGTTTGAGCGTCTACCTAGAGCTACCGGAGACCTGTTTGAACATCCTCGCTGCTCATGGCAACCACCGCATTCCTTTAGGCAGATCACCTTGCCTTCTTCGTCGGAATATCCAAAAATCCCATCATATCTATCTGCAAGGACGTGCAGCTCCTTAACGTTGCTGTTGAAAGACACAAGCGTAGAAAATGTCCGTTTTCCATAGCTCTCAACGGTTTCCGATGGATTTGGTGGATGGCTTCTGAGGTAGGGCATCAAGTCTACCACCCTTGAGTGAGTCGACTCACTGCTAATCTCGAGGTTAACGGGCCACTCGCTCAAGCTGATTTTTGTTTTCAAATACTCTAGAAGAGCTGACTTTGTTCCTGTCCGAAGCACAACCATTCCAGATATGGCACTTCTCTGGAATATAGAAGGTGCATATGGAAGAAGCTCATGGGAAAGCAAATTCTTTAGATGGTGAAGTCCTCTTTCGCCTGTAAAGTCAACACTCACCAATACCCTTTTGACAGTTTGAAGTTCAACATTGGTAAGGCTATTTACAGCACTAGAAGTATTGGTTGCTTTTTTCTGTTTCGCCTTCTCATTATTCATGACCTTTACTTTGCTAAAGGCACCTTTTTCACCGTCCAAGTAGCGATCAACCGCTCTGCTTCCAACAGATCGCACACTGAGGAGACTGTCAGCTATCTCACTATCAACTGTCTCAAGCGTATAAATATTCAGCATATCTTCGTCAGTGGATCGAAAGGGATTGAGCCTGGCTTCCAGAACAGACTTAATTTTATCAACAGCCATGTGTTGCCGCAGAACGAAGGAAGGGTGATCTTCGTGGTGAGAGGAGTCAAACTCAGTCTGGGGAACAATGCGTAGCATCTCAGTGAATGTAGACGAGACTGAGGCACAGAACGGAAGAGTTAAAGTCCACTTCACCAGTGCCAACTCATTCATGGTAATACCCGTCATTATACCTTCCGTTTTTGAATCTAAATTAATGGTAGATTCTACAGCATGGTCTGGGGATATGCAGTTAAATTTTGCATTCCTCCTCTTCACATTGAACAGTCCATTGTGGAATGCCTGATCTACTTCTTGAGGTAAGCCCTGCATCTCAGCCAGGTACTCAATCAAGCAAGTGCCATACTTATAGTGACCACATGCAACTAAATAAGGAAGCATTTTGCTAGCTCCTTCAAGATGGCCATCCCAGTCACCAGATCTTTCACTGTACAAAAACTGCCACAAAACCAGTACCATTTCTTTGTACTGCTTCCAGAACTTGTGGGTTTTTGAGCGTATAGGACATATCAACAACCTTTGTACTGTAAAAATGTTTCACAAGGAAAGCCTACCTTCAGTGTCTACACCTCTTGCATCAAGCTCCACTCAAGTGCAAATCAAGTTTAAGGTCCTCCATAATTTTGTGTTTAGACTCCTTTGCTTGACTTTTTCTATTCAGCTTATCTTGGAAAATCTATCTGGCCGGGTGAACCCTGACGCATTCACACTGGATAGATGCCGCTGCTTATCCGAGCTAAAAATTGGGTCAATCCGCTTTTCTGTCAATAGTTCAAAAACGAGAGGAGTTAGAGAATTTCTGGATCAGTCATTTTGTAGGACAATAAATTTCCTACAGAAGCCATTAAAAAAAAATACACCTCAGTCAGGCAAATTTTCAAGATGGATCAAGATTAATCCAAAAGAGAGATAAATTGTGTTAACTTTTTCGTCGAAATTTTGTGATTCCAACTGAACGGCAAAAGATAAAAATGTTTTGAAAAGAGAATATGATTCTTTATTTAATTACCTTCGATCTGAGGTATAGCTGAACAATTTTGGAGTAACCTGTAATTTTTTATCGATTTTAATATAATTTTTGCCAGTTAAGATGGATTTTTAGGGAATTTGAAGAAATGTGGATGTCGCACCCATTTGTCGACTATATAACGCCGATTTTCGTTTTCAGCATGGTCGATTGCATTAGATTGCACACTCAAACCTTCTGCTGCTTGCTGATCACCTCAATCCTTAAATATCAACATTTCTCTCGTCTGGCTCCCTGACTATTACTTGTTTAAAGCTATAAGAGAACTTGAATCACAAACAACCTTATAGATGATATAGTAAGTAAAATTCAAAGAATGCATTCTCACACATTGACTCTGATGACAGAGTTCATGGAGAACAATAGTTACGAGAAAAATTTCATGATGAGACCGGACCGTGAATAATGAAACATCTCTTAAGGTCATTCTTCAATGGACTCAGTTAAATCATCAATAATCAACTACGAGTTTGGTTCACAAATATTAAACACGTCAAGTCCTCACATGAATTTTATGTCATGTATAATACTCTTTATTTTATCATAGGACTATTGCCACAAACTAGAGAAATAATAGATATTTTTCGGGTTTTCTCAAAACATGTTATCACGACTTTGAATAATTTTCGTTAAGTATTCTTTGCAAGACACAGTAGTCCGCAAAGAAATGATCTGAATGGCGTTTTAAATTGATACATGTTACTCCACTCGTACTCAAATTACAACAAACTGAACCTAACCTCAATTGGTTGAATAAATACTCAGAAAATTCAATACATGGTTGCTTTAATACATAAATAAATGCACTACAAAACATATTTACATAGACACTTGAATATATTTACATTAAAAAACAATTCGACATACCACTAGGTTGAGAGGCCGGGCCTGGACGGAAGGCGCGAAACGGGGTTGGTTAACAGCATGCAAAACAGTAGAATAATATCAAGCACATTTTATAACAACGATTCCCCTTTGCGCAGAAAATATATAAATAAATAAAATATACAAATACAAAAAGGACTAGAAAACGACTAGAAAATAAACATATAAAAAACGTCTATAAAAAAATACCACATATAAAAACAAACATTGCTGAGCTGAACTCTACTGGGATAGAAAAAAGGGGGCCCTCTACCCACCAACTAATGAGCTTTCTCCAGACCAAGACTCTTCCTATACTCTACACATACGTCTCGATCAGAAGTAAGATAATGACTGTGTGGTAATACCTTCACACCGTCCACGCATAGATAGACTTTGTATGATATAGCCGAAAAGGCATTTTTTCGACTCTAAAAGAATTGTTTTTTTTTAATTTTAAAGAGCGAATGGTCATGACACTCGCTCTTGGAACTAAATTATTTTCAACAAAGTTCCTATAAACACTCAAATTAAAATCTTGCTTTGAATTGTGTGAAGGCTCCCCTTTGCTAACTTTTTATATCCTCATTGCGTCGTGGGATACAAAGTCGCTCCCCGTCTTGTATTTTAAAAATAACAACTTATTTGCGGCCTGGCGCTTAGCTAGCTGCGGGTAAATGGACTCGTCCAGTTGGTATAGTCCATTCGAGAGCTAATACGCTCACCATTTTCCAAATCGTCCAATAAACTTTTAACAATTTGAACTTTTAACAATAATGAATCTGTATAATCATAATAAACTTGAACTTGTCCCTTCCCCAGTCGTTTAAGCTTACACCCATTGTAATAAAATTCCAACATGAGTTTTCTGAAAATTTCGAAAATGGCACTGCCAGTGGCAATGTTTATATCTAACTTTACACTTCTTTTTTCTACGTAAGAAGACCCTATTGGAGTCTACGATCATGAAGAATACGAAATTCGGATCTGTAGTGAATCGAACACATTCCTTTGGGTCGGTCACAACGACTCCTATTGTGCAAACTCTCGCACATCTTACCAAAGGCCGAATTTAAAATGAGTTTAAAGATTTCTTTTTCGACCTTCATTTTTGCCTCAGGTCGTTTACTGACATAAGCGTCAACAAAAGTCTTCATATAAAACTTTTGGTCGAATTCGAAGGCTCTAAGAATCTTTATGACGTTGAAACCGTTGGCCAGTATCCCCCGCAAAAGACTGTGGTGTATAACAAAATTCTGTTTCGAATGAAGGTCAGCAATAAGCTTTTGTTTTGAAGGTGTCCAGTGCATATCCCCATCCTCTACCAAAGATAAATTATAGGGTGACTCCCTAGGCACTGGTCTATTTATGCACGGGAAAACAAAGTGATTCACCGAGTCTTGAAGTTCCACTGGTATTTTACAACCAATTTCAAAAAACTATCATTGTGGTCCATTTTCCAAAACAGCGGTAATGTCGGGGAAATTTAGAGCCGAAGAATCATCGAGAAAATCGTAACTCCCACGCGGCAAAGAGAAATGAGACATTGTCAAAGGAGGAAGGGATCTCGTATCCAAGAAACCCGCATTCAACTTATCACTGGTGTGTTGTCCAGTCGGGTCGGTTTCCAGGATACGATCCTCATGGAAAACATATCCTACCCTAAAGGATCTCAACAAATAAGTGCTGATCCCCTTCTATCATCAGACCTATTTTTCCATCACTGATTTTAAAAATTAGACCCATCAGCAGATTAGGAGTTGAAAAATGATAGCCCAAATCCAACCCAAATTCATCGTTATTTTTCTGTGTTTTAACGGACAATATCCAACAACGTCAATATGTCACTTGTAAGGTACATTTTACAATAATCCTCCCCATGTTTACACACTTCCTTGGCTCAAACTTTTTTAGCAAATTCATAGTCGGCAGTGGTGCATTGACGATCGTAAAGTAAATTATAAAACACTTCGATGGGTGGCAATTTCTCCTCGCGTAGCCTTGAGATGGAGTTGTAGTACTCGTGCGGGTATACAACCTTACACGTTAATAAATTTTACATTTCATCATCTGGGAAGTGCTGTCTGACGACAGAGAAACTATTAAAATCATCATTTTTTGTACTTGAATGAGCTGGCTTGAGTATTTGGGAAAAACTATAGGAGTCTAAAAACAGATTTTATTTAAGTACGTATTACCATTTTAAATCATTTTCACTTTGATTTCTAAGAGCAGCAACTTCTCAGATCATTTGAGTATCATGTTATGAGAAGAAGACCCATCTAACCATGCGCCATCTACAACTCCACCTTTCTCAAAACGTGCCATCGCAGGTAATACGAATTTCAAATCATAGTTGGAATTGTGCATGGAAACCTGTAGAAAGTATTACTTCCTAGCATTTAAATTACACGATTGATACTCCACCCCCCCCCAAAAAAAAAAAAGTTTATTCCCCCTCCCCGATAAAATACGATTATTAAATGATCATGATCGCGGACTTTAATATCCCCATTACTCTCAACAAATTTTTTCTTGTACACCTAGTATGTAACTATTTTTAATGGCTAATTTGTCTTCTGGTGATAAGAGTCATTGGATAATATGTATTTCGCAGCCGTGAAATTAAAGCATTGGCAGTTTTAATAGGTACGACTAAATCTGCAACTAAACAATCTTCCCCGCCCAATGTCTCAAATACATCTACCGATTGCATAGTATTACACGAGTCTCTTTGCCCGTGGGCAAAAGCGACTAGAAAACCGTTTCCACAGACTGGTACCCGTGACGCTTGCAGTACCTCAAGTAATGTTTTAATTTTAATTCTGTGTGGAATCTTGAAAATCACAATGAACAATAGTAGCAGGTCCTCCATTTATTATATTTTGAACCCTCACTCAAAACCCAACTAATATTAGTAATAGAAAAAAAGGTTAAATTGCATCAGATTTACTGGCAGGTTTGCATAGAAGTCATACCCAGTTCATTAATCCAATGGACGGAGTCCTTACTCAATATAAAACCCCCCTTTATCTTTAAGTTACCCCTTTTCATACTCCGTATCCTACTGTAACACTGAAACCCCAATCATTAAATGCTCGTTGACCCTCTCAAAAATATCTATCCCCTTAAGCGTTACAGGGTAATGTCCCTTTAAACAATTAAAATCAACTTTTGGAAACTCGGACACTCCATACCCCCATTCACGATTGATACTCCATCCCCCAAAAAGTTTATTCCCCCCTCCCCGATAAAATACGATTATTTAAATGATCATGATCGCGGACTTTAATATCCCCATTATTCTCAACAAATTTTTTCTTGTACACCTAATATGTAACTATTTTTAATGGCTAACTTGTCTTCTGGTGATAAGAGTCACTTAAATGTCGAATGCCAACTTGCCGCTCTGCAAGAGCGAATTCTGAAAGTTTTTGAATCGCAAGATAGCATTATCGCCCAAACCGTTTCCACAGACTGGTACCCGTGACGCTTGCAGTACCTCAAGTGATTTGCAGGTTTGCATAGAAGTCATACCCAGTTCATTAATCCAATGGACGGAGTCCTTACTCAATATAAAACCCCCCTTTATCTTTAAGTTACCCCTTTTCATACTCCGGATCATACTGTAACACTGAAACCCCAATCATTAAATGCTCGTTGACCCTCTCAAAAATATCTATCCCCTTAAGCGTTACAGTGTAATGTCCCTTTAAACAATTAAAATCAACTTTTGGAAACTTGGACACTCCATACCCCCATTCACTGCCAAAGGTCAAAGTTTGTCTTACTTGCTTCCTTTTTCAGAGGTTTGTGTCCCGCGAAAATGACTGAATACTTGAAGCACTCTAAGCTCGTATCAAAATGAAAGTGTTGCACACCTCCATAAGCCCTCAAATCTGCATTATATTTTCTAAAAGCCCCCACCCCCTCCCACCTCTTAAAACGAATTATTTTTTTAATTTCCTTACATTAAGATCTAAATTTTCGATGAATAAAACAACTGACCTATTCCTATTTTAATCATGAATTTCCGCCCTGTTATCCAACAAAAAAAAACACCCTCAAAATTATTAACAAAATTAACAACCGCAAGTCTGGGTGAAGCGCCCACACTTCCATTTGCAGGTGACACGAGTACACATCATCTATCTTTTCATTAAAAAAATATTTCTGTGCGATGGATGCTTTCACATTATCCCGTCCATCAGCCTCCCTAATTTACTTTCGAGGTGTGCCCAAATATTGTTGACATAGGAGTGTGCTACGTCCATTGGATCCGTATCGATACTACCACTTGTAAGGGAGTTGAATGGATATCAAACTTGCCTATCTATATATAAAGATAAGTTGTCTGTGTGTGTGTGTGTGTCTGTCGAGTGACGTCATGTTTGTGCGTCGACTGACGTCATGTTTTCGACTGACAAAATTACAGACCGGGACATCGGGACACAAATGACGACCGGGACACCGGCACATTGGGAATATAAATGACGACCGGGACACTCAAAGAGAAAGCGACCGGGACACAAAAAATGTTCGATAAGCAATCACCATCAACAAAGCACCGGGACACAAATGACGACCGGGACACAGGGAGTATAAATGACAACATAAGTAAAAAAAAAACTAAAAAAACTAAAAAAAGGTATAAACTACAAAAAAACCTAAAAGAAAAAAAACTAAAAACTAATAAAAAAAAACTAAAAAAGCCAAAAAACTAAAAAAACTAAAAAAGAAAAAACTAAAAAAACTAAAAAAAAGTAAAAACCAAAAAAAAACTAAAAAGAAAAAAAAAGGGAAAAATACAAAAATTTATTTCATCATATACCATTTCAAAAACGAATGTATACACAGACCGGGACACCGGGATACAAATGACGACCGGGACACAGGGAATATAAATGACAACCGGGACACAGGGAATATAAATGACAACCGGGACACAGGGACACAACTACAACGGGGACGCCAGGGGGCACAGGGGGATATGTAAATGACGACGGGGACACAGGGAATGTTCGATTAGCAATCACCATCAACAAAGCTCAAGGGCAATCATTAGAATCATGAGGTATAACCAAAAGAACTAAAAAAAAGGTAAAAAACTAAAAACTAAAAAAAAGACCAATTCAAAAACGAATGTATATACAGACCGGGACACCGGGACACAAATGACGACCGGAACACCGGGACACAAGGAATATAAATGACGCCTGGGACACTCAAAGAGAAATCACAGACTGGGACACCGGGACACAGGGAGTATAAATGACGACCGGGACACAGGGACACAACTAGAACGGGGACGCCGGGGGCAAAGGGGGATATATAAATGACGACGGCGACACAGGGAATTGTCGATTAGCAATCACCATCAACAAAGCTCAAGGGCAATCATTAGAATCATGAGGTATAGGTCTGAATACGGATTGTTTTCCCATGGACCATTATATGTTGCATGTTCAAGAGTCGGTAAACCTGACAATCTATTTATATGCACAGACAATGGGACAGCAAAGAATGTTGTATATTCGCAAGTTTTACGTAGTTAAAAATATATATATATATACATATATATATATATATATATATATATATATATATATATATATATATATATATATATATATATATATATATATATATATATATATATATATATATATTCAAAGGTGGGACATAGGGACCCAACTACAATAACGCGTAACTAATATGGCGCGTAACGACTTACGCAAGCAGGGGGGCTTGGGGGGCGCGAAGCGCCCCCACCAACTAGGTGTTGGGGTGGCGCGAAGCGCCACCCCAACTGCTAGTAAAAACATAAATATGGCGCAAAGCAGATTATGCTAAATACAATTCAGTGGCCGTTCTTCCAGCACCCTCTCTATCTCACTTGTTGGCACTTGGTTCAATAGATTGTCTAAAAATTCAGTGTCGAGGCTGAGATCCCTCGCTACAGAGTCTACATAGAAATTGAGAGAGGTATAGTAATAAGACTCTACCCCACGCTATAATCCTCCTCGAGTTCACTTTTCTTCGGAAGAGTACATGAATTGACACGAAGCTCCAATGATGGTGCAGGTATTGGAGCCTAGAAAATAATAGAAGCTTATTAGCTCATTGAAACACTTCATCCAGTTAGAAAATTTATATTATAGTTAAGAATGCCCTTCAGATGTATTGAGACCAGACTACTACCTAAAGGTGTAAAAAGAATACATGAGCCTCCAAAGGGGCCCTTCGGATGTATTGAGACCATACTACTACCTAAAGGTGTAATTACCATACATGGACACTTCGGGTCTACAGCCCCCCACACTACGAACTATAAATTTAATGGCCATACATGGACCCTTCGGATCAATAGCCCACTATACTACAAACTATAAACATAATGACCATAAATGGACCCCTCGGGTCATTAGTCAGTCACTGTATTAACTGAATTTTACGACCATACATGCACCCTTCGGGCCCATAGCCTGCCAGTGTACAAACTATAAATTTAATGACCATATATGGACCCATCGAGTCCGTATTCTGCCAAACTGTGAGCTATAAATTTGATATTGGAAATTACCGTGTAAGTTGTCCCCCTTTACGTTTCAGGTATTATAATGTTTACTGAGCTTACTGAGGGGGTGTTGGTTTCCATAACTACTTTTTCTTCTTCTTATATGACATAGGCCAGTAGAGCCTTGATCCAGGTTTGGAGACCATCATTGTCAGCCTGAAAAAAGAATAAAAAATTTCTCTCTAGATGCATTTATGATTTTAAGCTGTGAAAAGAACATTAATCTAAGGACCTTCGAATCTTCTTCAGAACTGACGGAGCAGAGCATGTTATTATGCTGAATATGAATATTAACCGAAGGATCCTCAAATCCTCTCTTCGAAAAATTTTCAACGCTAGAGTAGATTATTTTTTTTGTTAATTCCTGAAAAGCATATCTTAATCTTTAGCTATTTCCCTGGGCTCTTCCCTAATAGGGAGGGCTCCTAATCTTTTCCCTCATTATTAGTCTTGGAATTAGGACCCCTAGAATCTCCGTCTTAAAAACTTCTTATTTTCAAAACAATACTTATTCCTAAAAGAATGGACTGTTTAGCTATTTTTTGAGGAGTTCGAGGGATTCTTCCCTCAAAAACAACGAGAGTGGTCCCCCAATATTAAACTAAAAAGAATGGACATTAGCTAAAAAAAACATTACATTTCTACCACTAGTAAATAAGCTTTATGATAGAATATCAATAATTTTACTGAAATTAAAATCAGTATCTTGTATGGCATTCTCCTCATGCTCGAGGACTGAAGGGGGCGTATTCTCGTCTTGCACGTAGGGTACAGGTCTTGAAGGCCCTACAACTTCACTGGTATGTGGCTTGAAGGGTGAAGAAGACCTCGAGTCTTCACATTTCTTGGGGGTGAAGGAACCGTCTCCAGACTTTGCAGTGCGGTGGTTTTTGCAGCTTCTGTCCTTGCCCTTTTTGAGGGGGTGGAATGTTCAAATTATCCGTAAAAATAAATTAATTTTTAGTTTTCCATGATGTTAAAAAAACATCTTATTTTGACCATTTATGGAAACTAAATCTTTCTAAAAAGAAACCTACACGGTTAAAACACATCTTATTTTTTAAAGAAATATATGAGCATTAAAGAAACGTGGAGATTAATTTTCAAAACGAACCCACCCCACTTTTTCCCACCCACCTTAACGAGGCAAAAAAATTACGCCGATTCAAAAATTCGATTTGTAACCCTTTGCTCTGTGAGGACTTTTAAACTTTCTTAACCGTAGTAAGGGAACAAAAAAAATGAGAATTAGCGAATATCATAGAACATGAACTTACGTTTTTATTCTCACTATAATATACTAAAGAAAAAATTCTTCATACATATTTCGTTCTTGAGCTTCTACTAGCTCATGCATTCCTGCTCATCTCCCTCATACATACGATTACAATATTTTTTTATAAAAAACCTGAACCTAATTTTGACATGTCCCCACATAAATTTAAGATGAATAATCGTTTGTTTTCCTATCCTGGGAGGATAATGCGTTTTTCATTCTCTTTATAATATATTAAAGAAAATATGCGTCCCTTTTTTCAAGATTAAGTAGCAATAACATGTTGCATTGACCACTTAACATGGAAGTAGTTTATTATGTTCAACCATAGTACCCCAAATTTTGCGATTCGCATGTAATAACATAGTGCTCAAATTTACCTGCTGGTAAGAATCCCCTTTCATGCAATTATCAGAAGATCAGCTATCCAGTAGAAATTAATACCTTACATGAAGGAGAGATGTCATTAAGGGTTTGAACTATCGTATCTGTTAATAACTTTTAGCAGGCTACTTCGATTATCAGAAAAGTGCTTTAAAATAACAGACGACAAAAGTCTATATTTTGTGAGAACATTATATTATTCTATCAGTTATAATATTTTGTATGGGGGGATGGGTTTTTGCTATTAATTCGATATAGAGAGTTATAGTAGGTTAAGTTGGTGGAAGAACGGTATAGAAGGAGGGGAGTCACCAGTATAATAGCAGCTGTCAGATACAAAATAATCCATTTAAACCATTAACGGTTTAACTCAGGTTATGCCTTTTTTACCATTCTGCTTGAAAGCGGTTTTAATAACTTTTAGCGAGAAAATAAGATTATTCTATCAGTAATAAAACTTTTTTTATGAGGGGATGAATATGGATTCTAGATTTTTATCTAATGAAGAGAGACATAGTAACTCAAATTTGGTGGAAGGAGGGTTGTATAGTAAGAGGGAGTCACAAGCATAAAAGCAGATGTTGGGCAGAAATACGCCTTTACACCATCAACAGTTTAACACACCTTATGCCATTCACCAACTTGCTTGAAAGCGTTTCTAATGAGTTTTGCAGGAAAACAGATAACTTTTCTATCAGTGATAAAACTTTTATGGGGAAGGGGGGCTTTAGATATGTATCTAATATAGAGAGTTATATGGCTAAAATTTGATAGGTTGGTGGATATACAGAAAGAGGGACTTACCAGCATATGAGCAGAAATCCAATTTTTCTTCGAATTTCTGGGAGCGTCCATTTTAAAATGATGTGACACGTACAAGATCTAAAACAAAACTGAAGGGGAACCCTTTTATAATAGCTGTTTTTATATTCTCCCCGGACACAATGGAATCACTCGGTTTCCACGTTAGAATAGGACAGATGTTTTTCAGGAAACACCAACAAACATAGAAAATGACAAAGGCGTTTTTCAAGTCATTTCAAGACATTTTTAAGACATTTCTCTTCAAGACGTTTAAAGAAATCCCAAGAAGTTTTTCTAAGACATTTTTTTTCAAGACGTTTCAAGACACTAAGACATTTTCTTCATGAACTCTTCAGTTCTTACCATAATAGGGGAATGTTTACTTATGTTAAAGATGACGCATTAACATCCGACTTGTTTCTTCAGGCCCCCGTTGGGGATCCCCGCTTGTAACTGGGGAGGACACACACGTGTGTGCTTCGTAATGACGGTGCACACATGGGATGTTACTTTATCCTTTAACAGATTTCACTTTCTTTCAATGCGTTTTTCTTAGGGAGCCTTCATATTCTAAAGAGTTTTGTCCCTATAAGGATTTGAAAAGGCATTTTAATCAGGTGCACCAACAATCCATTCTTATTATTTTTAAACAGGAAATAGATTCTACGGTATAACCTATTCGACCCATAGAGAAATCCCTATCCCACTTAAAAGAATGATTAAGCAATTGATTACGTGTTTCCAATTACTGCAATAATTAAGATGCAGAGGGGGAAATCGATTACTAGAAAATGCATGCATTTGGTATGCACCTGCATGTTAACTAATGCTTTAAAGAGTGCTATCAAATAGTATTACTATCAGAGATGAAATAAAAGCGAGATAACCGTTATAGCTAGAATATGCTACACCTTCATGCATGATCAAAAGTTATTCCTTTTCCTCTACTACACCAAATTTTACACTTATTAAGGGCATTTTGAATGAGCATACCTATGTAACGAGGCTACAAGATACTTAAATTGCATTAGTGAAATATACTGAAGTTTTATCCTGGATCAATAAATCTAAAGGATAAAAACTTCTATTGTACATACAAAGTTTCGTAATAAAAACAAATTTACAGGCCTTATTAAACACAGAAAAAGCAGTTAAAACTCAACAACGGAAAAAACAAAACGTGAAAAGAAATGACACAGGACAAAATATAAGCAAAAAGAACCATGAATTAAAGAAAGGTGGAGGTCCTAGCAACCACTTACAGAAGGGGAGGGGTTGATATAAGAGGTAAACTTAAGCCCTATAAGAGGTATTTCTGAGGGATCTTAATGAAAATCCTTCATTTATTTTGACTGATTGTTGGATTTCAGTCCCCCCCCCACCGCCAAAAAATTCATTTAACACCTCTCACTTTAACTTTAAGCTGTAGAAAATGCTAGTCCAAGGAATTCACGCCACCATGGCCCCCGTAATATGTAGCGGCCCCGTAAAACACAGAAAAAAGCAATTAAAACTCAATAAACGAAAAAACGTAAAAAAAGCTTATAAGGGTAAAATATAAGCAAACAGAACCAAGAATTAAAGAAAGGTGAGAATTGCGGCATTCAATCCCAACGGTCTCCTAGTATCCAATTCCACAGATCCCCTATCAAACAATTCCACCAGGGGGATGGTCTAGCAAGAAATTCTTCCAAGGGCGTGGGCTTGTTATTACAAGTATAAAGAGGAGAAATGTAACCCCTATTATGAGCTATTTCTCAGAGGTCTTAATGAAAATCCCTCGCTTCTTTTGACTGAGGATTAGATTTCAGTCCCTCCATCACCAAAAAATTCATTCAACACCACTCACCTTAAATTTGAGCTCCAGAAAAGTTAGTCCAAGCAATTAACGCCACCATCGTTTATGTGACTACCCCGTAAATCACAGAAAAACCAGTTAAAACACGACAAAAGAAAAAGCAAACTAGAAAAAAGCTTCTAAGGGGTAAAATATAAAAAAAAATTAGACAAAATTATGCAACATTAAGATATTCTTGAGGGTTTTTGATGAAAATAAATCGTTTCTTTGACTGACTGTTAGATCTCACTCCCCGTCAGTCGGAAAAGTTATTTTATCACCTCCCAACTTAACTTTAAGCTGTAGAACAAGGTAGTCTAAGCAACTCCAAGCCTGTGGCACTCAATGGCTGACACATAGTACTTTCTGGCAAGCAATATCACACATTTGCCATTTTTTGGTCATTTCCCTTCAAAAACATATCATTCTAACATATCTTGAATGATTAGTTATTGCATTTAAACCGGATTGAATTCAGGAGTTTAAAGCCATTTTTCTTGTATTGTCGGAGATAAACTGTACGGAAGGGAGCAATAGCGAACATTAAGTGCCGTAATACCGGCGGGATTTTTAAATCCTTAAACTGATGGGGATAGGCGATTCGAGTAGGCTATACGCACTTCCCACAGATTCTATCCGCCACGGGACTTATAAAGAAATTTTATTTCTTACCATGATAAACAATCTTGGTGTCGATTTCCCTGATAGATGGAAATTCGTTGACGATTTAACTGTCTTAAAAACATGTATCAAAAATATAAAAAGTAACCCAATGGACATCTTGGAGTCAATATCAGAAGAAGCTGTTGTTGGTGATGTGAGAGTCAACCCTTTAAAGTCAACAGTTTTAACAATTAGTTTCCTAAGAACTCCCCCTTCTTTCTCCTGTCCTATCCCCAATTAAATGTCTGTTAATACTATGAAATTACTGGGTGTTACCATCTCAAGAGACTTAAAATGGGATCGCAACGTTAATGATTTCTTAAAACGTACAAATACTGCATTTTCTCTCCTCAGACTCCATAATAAATTGAAATGCCCTAAATCACTTTGTTTGATGAGTTTTCTCTCTTTTGTACGTCCTACCCTCGAATACGCTTGTCCTGTTTGGCATCCTGGCATCTCCAATGAATTGTGGGACCAAATAAAGGCATTTCAAAAAAGGTGCCTAAGAATTATCTTCAATGAGGGTGAAGTGCCTTACATTTCCCTTCTTTTGAGAGCAAATCTAGTCACCCTTAAGGAAAGGAGCGTAAAAATTTCCTTGCGTTTTACCCACAATGCCTTTTATAACCCTCGTACTACTTCACTTTTCCCTAGTGATCATTTACCCCCCCCGTACTCAACCCCGCGTTTTGCTTCAAGAAAAATCCCCTTTTTGCCCCAATAAGAGTTTCAACTGAAAGATATAGTAGAACGTTCATCCCTCACATAGTTGAAATTTAAAAACAATACCCCCTCCCCCTTTCTATTTCACTTTTGACCTTGTTTTCGGCACAATTACTGCTTCGGCACAATAGAAATTGTCAATTTCTCATTTCTGAGTTCTGTTTGTATATAAATCACATTACTGCTTTTTTTGTCTTATGTTACTCCTTCCTTCACTAGGTCGCCAACAAGGTGTACACATGCTTCTTACATAAAACTGAACTAATGAGCTATTTGAACTAATGGACTAGTGAGCAATTCACCTTTGGGCTCAACTGTGATCTCAAGTTTTGTATTTGAAATGGACATGAGGCTATACTAATTATTAGTAAAAAAAAAAAGTCAGTAAAAATGACCAGCCAGTCAGTAAAATCCTTCAACCCATCCCACCTGAACATTTTGGCTGGTAACTCTTCTGGTCATTGATAACAGAGTTCCTGAATTCTGGTCAATTATCTCATGTTGTTGAAAATGGACCAGCATTTCTGTCAAAATTAAAGATGCAATAATAACAGAATAAAAAAAAACAATACAAAATCACTTTTTAGATACAATTTTTTTTTAATGAGATTACCCTAGAACATGTTGATATAAAAAAAAGTCTACTTTGTATGTGCTTAAGAATAATCAGGAATGAAATGAATAGAAGGCTCACAAAGCAGTGGCATTTTGGTATCTTTTTGTATATATATATATATATATATATATATATATATATATATATATATATATATATATATATATATATATATATATAAAACATGTGCAATGCAGAATTGCCAATGGGGGGGGGAGGAGTACGTAGTCTTCCTAAAAGATTTTGAAAAATACTTTTTTTAGGTATTTTTATTGAAAAAAAAGAATTCCTGCTACATTTTGAAAATATATCCCCCCCCCCCTACATTTTTTGGAATTGCCAACACTAATGCAGACAAGGTATATAAAATAAAATGAAGCAAGATTAATCACTTTCAAACTTTCATTTTGAACTTGTTTTTTACAAAAGACTCCAAAGAAAAGAAGTTGTTCCCACAAAAACAATGTAAACCTTATGCCAGCAAAACCAGGGAACAAGCCCCTGTTAAAAAACAAACTTGTACTTGACATTTTGTTCCTTTCAAAGTGCCATTATACTCCTTTAATTTTCAACACCACATCCAGACTTTATATACACATTTAAGCTGTATATAAGTTTCAAAATTAACAAAGCAACATTGTACATTGTATTGTTTTTTCCCCTTTTTGCTGAATGACAAATTCCCCTTTAAGAATGACAAATTAAACATAAGCAATGAAAATTTAGATTTAAACCATCAAGTATTTATGTGAGAAATATAGTAAAAAACATACCACATACTAAGTAAGCTAACATTCCCACAAGCAACTAAAAGATAATGCTTCACTTGTTGCTTAGTTCATTTTTCAAGAACTATATCAAAAATATGCTAATTTGTACTCAATAGGTGCTAAAAACTTAACTTTACCATTAAAATAATCATGTTAGAAGGTATGATAAAAATCATCATAATGGCTACAAGTTTTAAAAGATTGTATTAAAAATAAAGAAGGTAAAGGCAAGTGATTGGAATGACATGGTCTCTGGTCTGTTCTCAAAATAGTTAGACTTCAATAACAAAAATATTTATAATATTTAACAAAAATATTGAGTTCAGAAGTAGCACTGATGAAGAAAATTCAATCAAAATTCTGCATTTCTACAACAGAGTGACAGAGATGTTCCAGCTACTCCGCCCAGGGCCTGATATTTGACACCACTTATTGACATATTAAATTTTTGAATCCTTTACCAGTAGCTGTTGATTTGAATTCTCTCCATGAGCAGCATACAATGCAATAATAATAACAATTATTCTTTTTGATTTACTGATGATTGTTTATAGCCTCACATAAATGTTAAGCCATAGCTTCATATTTTTTGAAATAGTTACATAAAAAACAAGCAAAAGCATAAAGCATTTGAAACAAGGGCAGTACAAATAAATTCTAAATTCATGTTCAAAACTCCAAAAACTCCAAACTCTATACTAATAAAGAGAGAATTATTCATATGTTATTAATTTCTTCAACAGATCATTTCTTTATTCATCTTTTAAAAAATTTTAGCTTTAAACTATTGCAGTACCTTCAAAAGGAAAATTGGAGGTCATATAAGAAAAATAGTTAGGAAAATATGAGAATTATAAATCCAAAAAAAAATTAAACTTAGGTTACCTTAAACATCCCCAAAAAAGCATTTAATAAAGAACATAAAAAAAGCATTGAGTGGTATATTTACTTTATTGGTAAGCCAGGTATATGAACTGTTATGATTTTACCAAACATGGAGGATCCTAATCCTTAGTTGCTACAAGTGCTACTGCTTACTAACAACTTACTGTAGCTTTCAGAGACCAATACAGCAATGATCCTAATCCACAAGTTATCTCTATCTTGTTATTACTCCTAGAGGGTAAAATACTAGTTGATTGACTTTTGTCTATCTCAGAAAGAGGTTAAGTTAGGAAAATGAAACTTTCAGGGATGAGTGTAAAAGCTAAAGTATGTCCCGGGAAGGTATCTTGAAGTACCCACCTCCACTCCTTCTCCCTCTAGAGGGCTCTGGCCTTTAAAAAAATATGTATTATAAAAGTGAAACCTTGCAAAATAGATTTTATGCTTGAATGAAGTACAATAAAATCGTTTTCAGCTTCACAACTTTGCTTAATCCCAATTTATAAGGTTTTAAAGATATACAAATACATTTCCTAAATTTTGAAGAAAAAAAAACATTTGATATGGCTCACAATTCTACTCAAATAACACGAATTGCAGTTTCAGAACTAAAGGCAGAGAAAAGGCAACTGGTATCTGAAAATTAAAGTAAAATGTTGTTTTTTCAAAATTTCAATGGGTATAGACCTGTCATGTAGGCAAGATTCAGGGCCCTCTAGAGGGAGAAGGAGTGGAGGTGGGTATTCCAAAATACCTTCCTGGGATATACTTTAGCCTTTAGACCCATCCCTGATAGTCCATTTTCCTAACCTAACCCCTTTCCAAGATAGCCAAAAGTCAATCAACTAGAATTTTACCCTCCTAAAGCTTAAAAGATTGTATAGATGGCAGGTGACCTACCAAAGATTTGATAGAAAATATCTAACCTTAACTTCTGGTTGTCAGCCTCTGTTTAATCACCCCTAATTTTTAAAATATGATTGCTATCATTTCAGCAGGCTTTTTACCCATTTCTAAATTTTTTTTTTCCCTTTCCATTTATCATATTGTCCTATTGTTTATCTGGCAACATTTAAAACCCATCTTAAACCATTACAAATTGTGGAAAACTGGGCTCTAAGGATTTTACATAAGTATGTACCATCACCTTCATCATACCCTGGTAAAACAATGACAGAAACTCTTTATTTGTTAATGCATATTCTTCCTATTTCTTGTCTATATAATTTTTCTTCAGTGCTTTTTAAAATTCAGTATGACCATCAAATGCTCCCAGTTTATTTTCAGTCCATTGATATGCTTGGGAGAAAGGGCAAACTTCATCATTATGAGACTTGGCATAAAGACCAGCGTATTTCTTCTCAATTTATAATGGAGCAATCAAGATTTTCACCAAGGAACATGGTAACAAGCGCATGGAGAAAATTTCATACTGTTTATGATAATACTAACTCATTTAATATAATAAAACATGAACTTTTAACTTTTTTCCTAGAAACTTTTCACCATTAATCTGTTTTAATCTTTTTTTCTCTATAGATTTTTTTTTTTTATTTATTTTTTTTCCAACACTTTTTTTATTCATTGTCTGATTGCTCATGATGTCATTCTCCATGCATGTTTGATTGATTGTTTTGTTATTGCGATTTTTATTTTGTTTTTCTGCTTTGTGTGGTGGGATGTTGACTTAGGTATTAGATCTTCGACTAATATTATTTATGCTGTAAATATTGATGGGGTCACCACAATCACAAGCTCTGTCTCTCCCTGGTGACCCAGTGTATTTTATGTGTTATGCATATTATATTAATAAATTGAATTGAAATATATTCATTAAAGTTCTGATGATTTTTTTATTTATTTATGTCTCTGCCCTGTAATTAACCTTGACCCTACTCTTACTGTGAATAGCCTATATTCCCTAAAGTAATATTAGCCAAGCTCAAAAACTTTTCAAGACAGATAAAACCACTAAAATACCCAATACATTAAAGAAATCTTGATGGAATCAAGCCATAACGTACATGCTGTAGATACAAATCTTTTTAATTGTGTATTTAAGTTCGAAATTTTGCCTGAAAACATATTTTTGAAAATTACTTAGTGAATTGCCATCTATGACTTCAAACGTGTGTTTAATCACGCAAAGGTTGGTATACTTGAATCAACCTAAAGCCGTTTTTTTTTAAGAATCTTTGGATCACTCCTAAGAAAAACAAAAACAAACAAATTTTTCACCGACAGAGTTCAAAGAATAAAGAGCTATACAAGTTTTCCATCGAATTTGGTATTGTCTTTATTGAAGTTTGACGAGCCTGCACTTATAACCAAGCGCTTATTATAAACGTTAAAACTTTGGGCTGGTAAATAGGAACATTTTGTTGCTGAATTTTTTTACTAGAAGAGAGTCAATCCCCCCCCCCCCGCAAATGTATATCATAAAATGGAAAAACTAATTGTTGGTTTTGTCTAAGCTTCTTTTCAACAAAAACCCTTATGGCTATCACTGGTTAATAAAACCACCAAAGACCAGAAAAATCAAGTAGATATTTCTTCTTTTGCTATAGTACTTACTTGGAGCTTGTAAAACTTTAAAGAGCTTGTACAAGGACAGATAAAGATGTTAAATGGCTTTTGAAGAGCAGCAATAATTTCCTGATATTTCCAAGACTCTAAATAAAACCTACTTATAAACACTGCCCAATAATACTAAAGCAAAATATGGCCTAGCGCCGTCAACTCTGACTTCTGCAACAGCATCAACTTTGAAGGAAATAATAAATGGAAATCAAAAGGAACTAAAAAATACTAAATCAAACCTAAGGAAAGACATCTCTTCTTTATTTTTATTATAGACAATGAATGATCGCCGAGCTTCGGAAATTATCAGAGAAGATATTATGAACGAAGTTTATAATTCCATTTCCCTTGAATATAATTCCAAACTTGGAAATATTAATATAACCTTTAAATAACCTTATAATTCAGTGAATGTGCTTTAAAATTAAATTTCTAAAATGGAAGGCAGGGTTGAACAAATTGAGCAGGACATATTACTTAATCCCCTAATTTCTTATGGCGTGAAACTAAACCCAAATGTGGAATTGATGGATAGTCTTAATGAAGCAAAACACAAATAATGGACTTGGAATATTTAAGAATAAATGGAGCTCATACAATCTAATCGATTTCGTATGCCGGCTACTTAAAATGAGAATATGAAAATTGCACCCGTCCTAGTAAAATTTTCAAGCTTGGATATTTCTTGACAACTGTTTGCAGCAATAAGTAAGCCGGCTAAGTCAGGTATGTTTGTGTTTGTAAGCCTAGAGGGAACGCGTCGTGATCTATTAAACGTGGCTCGTAGCATTTTCGGCCCAAGAAGTAACTGGTCTGATCTTGAACAAGTTCTATCTTGTATACGTAAAATAAATTATTCGTATGAATGTATTCTTGACAAGTCGGTATGGGATTATCGACCCTAATGAAACGACCATAGCCCAGATCGCCAGATATAACACTAATATTGTTACTCATCCTTGGGCAATTATTTTGAGGTAATAAGTTTTGTTTTTTGTAGTAAGATATCCATTTGTTCTTCATTTTTCTTGATTTTGGGTATTTTTTTGTAGTGTGTATTTTGCTTTTTTATCTTATTCTCCATCCGTTTCTTTTGATGGGAAATAAATACATACAAACATGCATACATTTTTGTGTGACTTGTTAATATTTTTCTGATTTGCAAATGATTTCGTAATGACATGACGAGTAATGACGAAAAATATGGATGTCAACCTTTACTTCACTGCTAAAACCACTTTTTAAGGGTTACACTAAAGCTGGAAACGTCAATCAGGAAACAAACCGTTCAGGATTTATCCTCCCATTACTTGGTATGGAGTAACTTCATATTCTTTCATGTGCATGTTTATTTTTTCTAAGCTTCATGATGACCTCCCCCCCAGCTCCTAAGTTTTCCACCTTTTTTTCTTCTGATTAGATTAATTATAATCTTCGCAATACGAAAAATCCTATTCAAGTTCCTTTTACTCCTTGAGTAATGTCAGATTTTAATCCCTTTTATAGGAATATGGGAGTTATATGGGAATACGGGAGGAATACGGGAGGAATATGGGAGTCCCTTTTATAGGAGTTCTATGGAATATGGAATAAGTTGTCGGAATCAGGTCAAAGGTTCCACCAATAAAGGTTTGTTCAAATAAAATTGTTAAAAATTCCGCAGGTTCTTAGAAGTTACTTTTACTTCAGTTTATTCAATGTGTTTAGTTTTGTTTTCTATATTTTTTATTTTATTGATATTTTCCTTTCTCCTCCTTTATTTCTATTCTTTCTGTGAGTAACTGATTATTTAATTTTTTTTTGTTTTTTTGCTTCTATAAGTAAGTGACTCATTTGTCGAAATAGCAAAATGTACTATTGTATGTGTATTTGAAATGAATAAATCTTATTCTATCCCCCATAATCTTTCTTCTGGCCAAAAAAAAAGTTCCAGATTTTTGTGAATAGGAGCTTGAAACCTCCACGAAAGTGTTTTCTGATGTGCTGAGTCTAATAGGTTGTTTCTCATTAAAACGCCTTAGCTTGTTGGAATTATTTCCCCTAATTTTTTTAAATCAGGTAAATTCTATCAGGCTCGTAATTTTGATTGGTCAATTTTGATCAACTGGTAAACTTGATCAACTTTATATATTTTGAATCAGTATAAAAATTAAATTCTTCTGATGGATTAATTGTCACCAAAATTCTTTTTCTTAGGGTTTTGGTTTTATAGTGCCCATACTGTCTTACAGTTTGTTACCACGAATAGTTAGATTGCTGGTTGTAAAGAGTCTGAATTATTATAGGAATTTATTTCTGCTCGTCTTAAGCTTAATATGGCCCTCTGCCTCTCTTTTTCGATTCCAATTAATTTTGGAATTAATTTAAGTCTGTTGCGTCATTTGTGTTTTATTGAAAAATATTTGCGTTTTGAACAGTTTGCTTCAGTTTTTTAGACGTCTGTGACAAATAAAATATATTAATATAGTAATCAAGATAACTTGGAAGAACTAATGAAAATAGATATAATATTTAGTATATAATGATAATGATTCCTAAAAATCTCACTAACTGAAGATTTTATTTCACTGTATTTTTTTTATTCAACGTCATGAATACATAATAAACTTGCAGAACATGCTTTATTTTTTAGGAAAGCGTAAATGACACAATAGGCTTTAGAACTTTTACGGCTAGGCGAGCGGTAAGAGAACAGCATGCAAACTCCTATTCGTATTTAACAGTAAACTCCTGTTCGTATACTCCATGTTCGTATCCTGTTCTGTTGCTTGTTCTAGGTTTGACTTGATTGTTGAATTTAATTTGACGCGTTTTAAGATGAGTTTATTAATTTGTATTAGTATCCGTTATCTTATATTCGATATGGTTATTTTTTTAGTTTCTGTTCGTTTTAGGTTTCATTTATTATATAACGGTAGTTTTTGGTCGTTTCGAGTTTGAATTATTTTATAACTGTATTTCTACGGTTGATTTTATAACTTTTAACAGAAATTTCACAATTTTTAGTCAGAATTTTTGTTTTGTTTTGTTTTTCTTATCAGAAATTCAGACTTTTTATCAGAAAGTTTTGCTTTATATTAATTTATTTTCGCTTTTAATTTGAAATTTTTATTAGTGACTAAAATAACAATTATTTTTCAAATTTTTGATGGATTTGTAGACTCAAGGATGAGAATTTAAGATAAACTTTCCAGGAACAGTTGATTATTAAACTGAAGAGCTTAAAATTTGACAACGTGGAAAATGGATGGAATAATTTTAGAAAAAAAATGGAAGAGTTGCTGAAAATGTCTCAGGGAAGAAAGTTAGTACCGCAGCTAGGAATATTAATAAAAACTTTTATGTTCAATGCAGATGAGAATGGGCTTGTAAAAGAATTATCTGAGTGATAGATCATATGAAAATAAGAGGATTTGAAAGAAAGTGGAGGAAGTATGAAAATATTAACTGAGGACTTGTGAAATGGCGGCCATGGACAAAAATAGCCAAAGATCTGAAAGATGCAGCCAGACTGCGTAATAGTAAATTATTGTATTGGCATGTTAATAAATTGAGAAGTAGAGAAGTCAACCTGGATTCGTCCTTGTAAAAGATTGGACCGGGGAACAATTAGTGACAAGCAAATAGTCAAAGAGAGATGGGCAGAACATTTTGAGAATAACTTAAACCGAGATAGAGTTGCAGGAAAAGACACTGAGGAAAATAAAAAGTTTGTGATATATTTGATGTGAAGCAAGATTTCTTTTATAAGGAAGAATTAGAGACAGTACTAAATGGATTAAACAATAAAAAGGCTCTGTTGATAGAGTGGGAAATTAGTTTCTTAAATAGGAAGGTGCTGAGATTAGAAATAGGTTACTGGAGATTATGGATTTTTGAAAAAGGGAGAGTACCTAGCGAATTTAGGAAGACATTATTTAAACCACTGCGTAAGAAAGGTGGCAAGAGTGAGTGTGGTAGTTGTCGAGACATAAGTCTGGTCTCTGTAGGTAGCAAATTACTTAGTGATAGGATATATTTTTGGACTGAGAGATGGTGTAGACAAACTTTTAAAATAAGAACAATACAGTTTTTGAAAAGATAGAGGATTTGTCGACCAAATTTTCACTCTTTGGTTGATAATTGAGAAGTGCCTCAATCATCAATCACCTTTGGTCCTCAGTCTTATAGATTAAGATCCAGTGTTCAATTCTGTTGATACAAAAGCTTTAGCAAAGGTCTTTCCATTGCATGATATACCAGACAAATACATTAAAGTGATTATTGTTATGTACGGTTAAGGTAGGAAATGAGGTTAGCAGCTAGTTTCGAAATGAATAAGGAGTTAGGCATTATTATAATGTATCCCCTTTTATATGGATAAGTTGATGGATTTATCTTAAGAAGCACAGGAAAGGCAATGGGAGACTATGAAATAAAAAGGGGGGAAATCTCTCATGGACTTTTATTATGGTGACGATTTAAGCATCTTAGATGAAGGTGCGGGCAAAATGAATGAACCTTTGGAGGTTTCGCAAGTTCAGGGTGCTAGAATAGGTTTGAAAATAAATGTTAAGAAGACTAAGTCACTAAGACTAGGAATAAGTGAAGATGAAAAGGTGATATTGGGTAACAAACAAACAAACCAAACCAAGATTAGAATTTTGGAAGCTACAGTGACGGCGGTGGTCAAATATGGCTCTAAAGCACACACACTCTGAAAATTGGATGAAGATTTGCTAGATGTTTTCCAGAGAAATTATATACAGATTTTTCTGGGTACCAGGATGACTGACTTTATTTCAAACAGAAGGCTGTGCGAAAAATGTGGTTCAATCCCACTTTCTAGGGCAAGAATGAGAGAAAGACTGAAATGGCTAGGGCAAGTTCTTCGGATGAAGGATGCTAGATAGTCAAATATTGTCCTTTTTGGCCAACTGTCTAGGGCTAAATGGAATGCAGGTCGTCCGTGCTTGGGGTGGGAGGATGTCATGAAAAAGTTTAAAGGAAATTGGAATTTTCTGGAGATTGTACAGAGGGAGGCTTTGAATAAATTGGGATGGAGAAGGAACCTGTGTAGCTGTGTACGCCTCAGATAGCTTGGTGCTGGGGTGAGTTGTTGGTGTTACTAGTAGTAGTTGCCTTAAGAATTAAAATAATTAATTCTGTTTTATTAGTTCTAATTAGGGTTTTTTGATTTGTTTCAACACCCCACTCAACATTCCCAGAAAATTTCAACTAAATGGTATTAGTGGTTCCTGAAAAATTGTAGGATACGCCCTTTTGACACCTCCTAAACGCTTTGTGAAAGTTTCAATTCATATTCTTAGCAATTCCTTAGATTTTGATGGATTAAAATTAAATTTAAAAATAGATTTAATAGATTTAATAGATTAAAATTTAATAGATTTAATTAGTTTAAAATCTGTTCCTTTAGATTTTAATAAGCTAGTATCGTTTTTATTTATTTTAACTTCCCCTGAAAGGGCTGTAAGTTTCATCAAGATAACATTACCCGATCCTTCGATATTACACATGCACCCTTTTGACAACCAGGAAACACATAGAAGTATTTTGATAAAGTTCAACATCTCCTTCAGGATTCTCTAAAAGTTTCAATTTAACGCCTTTAATTATGCCTAGAATACTGCAGACATGCCCTTTTGACAACCATAATACACATAATGTCTTTGAGATTTAGCTCAACATTCATATCAACATTTCTGGAAAGTTTAAACTCAATTTTCTTAGTTGTTCCTGAGATACGGCAGCTACGCCTATTAACAACTGGGACACACACAGTATCTAAGTTCAATACTTGAAAGTGAAAAGCAACGTTAAAACCTTAAACCTAAAAAATATTCTTAATTTTTATTGAAACCTATTATACAATACTGCAAAGAACAGAGGAAAAGAGAAACAATAAAAAAAAACAAAAAAAAACACCTTAATATCAAAAATTATACACTGCGCTAACATAAACATCAAATAATAACAAAATCAAATATATAAATTTACATCAAGGGGGCTCATAAACTTCCGTATATGAGAGGAACTACCTCTTCATCCTGTTCTTCCCCTTTCCGCTTAACTTTAACGTTTTGTCCCAACTCTGCAAGAATGACTCCAGAAGCACAAGGGCAGCCCGTACTGGTTACCCTAAAAGAACGCAGACCAAAAAAGGCTTAGGGCACCACGAGTCTCTAAAGTCCAATAGCCAAACCATTTTTTAAATGTAGTAAAGACTTTCAAAGCGTACCAATGCATCCTCGGTTTGGACTGCTATTGCATTACTTCAATAGCAGGGGGCAGTGCATTCTGTATATGCGACTGTGAGCACTTGTTTTTATTCACCCCCTTTATTTGTCGTGTACTTTCACCATTTAATATTTATGATTCTAAATGATGCGTCACCTTCTAATTAACCAAACTATGTAACGATCCATTGCTATTACAAATTTGTTACCAATTTATAATAGTATTAAAGCCATTACAAAAAGACCTTTGAGGCTAGATACCAAAAAAATAAGATTAGATTTGGAAGCTTGTATTTTATTATTTTGTTCTGTTACGTTTGAATGAATTTATTATCTCACATTACTTTATTTATCAGTCCTGGTTGAACTTCGTTGAAGTACGGATGCTAGGGCTGTTGTAAAAAGTTTTTAAAAACATTTTTAGTTTTAACGTTCAATATAATGTAAGTATTTATATATATTGCTTTTTGGTGTTGCGCTGAAGACAGCCCTTGGACAAAGGCCCAAAGTAATTACTAAATTGAATCCCACTGTCTTGAGAAAATTTCCCTGTTGTTTCTAAGTTGTGTTTCTTTGATGTGGAAAGTCAGTGCGGTCTTCGTCCCTATTTAAATCCTTCTTTTTCTTCTTTTTTTAGTGGCTATGAATACAATGATTGACTCTAAATATAATGTTAAGGCACGTATATGAAGAAGGGTTGCCCCCTTTTCAACACCTCGGTCTTTGCACTAGAAGCACTTATTACTTTTAAAAAAGCTCCCCATTGTTCTAGTTAAACTACCCTTGTGTTTTAGGAGCCATTCTTAAAGAATTGGGACGAAGTTCAAACTATAGCGTAAGAAACAAACACAACTTAGAAACAATAGGGAAATTGGAAATTTTCTCAAGACAGTGGAAGACCTATGTTGAAGGGCACAACACAAAAAAATGTATATTTTAAAAACATAAGAAATATTTTTAAGAAACCTTTTAAAACAGGCCTAGCATCCTTATTTCAACGAAATTCAACAAGGACTAATAAATAAAATGATTTTAGATAATAAATTCATTCAAACGAAACAGAACAAAATAACTAATTACAAGCTTTCAAAGCTAATCTTGTTTTTTGGAAGCAAGCCTCAAATTCCTTTTTGTAACGGGTTCAATACTATTATTAAATAAAAAAAAAACAAGTTTTTTTAACTGAAAGTAAGGAGCGACATTAAAACTTAAAACGCACAGAAATTACTTCGTATATGAAAGAGGCTGCTTCCTCATCAGCGCCCAGCTCTTTACGCTAAAGTTTGACTCTTTCTTTCAATTCTTCTTTTTAAAACAGTAAAAAACTTTAGCGTAAAGAGCGGGGCGTTGATGAGGAAGCAGCCTCTTTCATATACGAAGTAATTTCTGTGCGTTTTAAGTTTTAATGTCGCTCCTTACTTTCAGTTAAAAAAACTTGTTTATTTTATTTAATTTCTGAACGTTTTTGAATCAATGCATGTTTTGATTTTGGCTCTCCGCAGAGGAATAATCAAAACGAAATTTGCATATTTTTTTTTTTTTGGCTCAATGGCTTTCTCATAATTTTGATCGAATGATTTTGAGAAAAAAAGAGCGGGGGACGAAGCCTAGTTGCCCTCCGATCTTTTGGTTAATTAAAAAGGCAACTAGAACTTTTAATTTTTTACGAATCTTTTTATTGGTAAAAGATTTACGTAACTTATAAATTAGCTTACGTAAAGAAATTTTGTATTCTCATGTTTTTATTACATATATGAGGGGATTCGCCCCATCGTCAGTACCTCGCTCTTTACACTAAAGCTTAAATTTTATCCCAATTCATTAAGAATGACCCCCTGAATCACAAAAGCCGTAGAATAAGTAGTTGAAATTACTAAAAATACTTTAGCGTAAAGAGCGAGGTATTAGAAGGAGGTGAGCCCCTCATATGGGTAATAATTTCTGTTTGTTTTAAGTTTTATTGCTGTTCCTTAGTTCCAGCTGAAAAAGCTTTTTCACATTTATTTTTTAATTGTTTTTTTTTTTAATAATGCTAGTAAATCCTGCTCTCCCTTCATGGAAATTTTCTTCTCCCATTACAAATTCTCGATGGAAAGTTCCCCCAGCATATCCCCATCTTCTCAACCCCTCCCCCCAACCAAAAAAATCCTCCTGAAAACGCCTGTATACTTCCCAATAACCATTACTATATGTAAGCACAGGTCAAAGTTTGTAACTTGTTGCCCCTCCCACGGGGACTGTGGGGGAGTAAGTCGTCCCCAAAGACATGGTTATAAGGTTTTTCGACTACGTTGAATAAAATGGCTATCTTAGAATTTTAATCTGTTGACTTTGGGAAAATAATTAGCGTGGGAGGGGGCCTAGGTGCCCTCCAATTTTTTTTGTCACTTAAAAATGGCACTAGAACTTTTAATTTCCGTTAGAATGAGCCCTCTTGCAACATTCTAGGACAACTGGGTCGATACAATCACCCCTAGGAAAAAAAAACAAAACAAAAAACAAATAAACACGCATCCGTGATCTGCCTTCTGGCAAAAAATGCAAAATTCCACATTTTTGTAGATAGGAGCTCGAAACTTCTACAATAGGGTTCTCTGATACGCTGAATCTGATGCTGTGATTCTCGTTAAGATTCTATGACTTTTAGGGGGTGTTTCCCCCTATTTTCTAAAATAACGCAAATTTTCTCAGGCTCGTAACTTTTGATGGGTAAGACTAAACTTGATGAAACTTATATATTTGAAACCAGCATTAAAATGCGATTCTTTTGATGTAGCTATTGGTATCAAAATTCCATTTTTTAGAGTTTTGGTTACTATTGAGCCGGGTCGCTCCTTACTACAGTTCGTTACCACGAACTGTTTGATAAATTGGCTTTTATAATATTTTGTTATATCATTTTTAAATACAAACTTGTTTAGACCTATACAAAATACATAAAAGACCTGTATAGCGTAAAGAGCAAGGTGTTGAAGAGGGGGTAACCCTTTCTTTTTGTTTTCCTTTTTCTACTCTTTTTCTGGTTATTTAGAAGTAAATCGTTTTTTATTTGTTTAATGGCTATGAATCAAGCGATTGACTCTAAATGTGCTCTTTAGGCTTGATATTCTTCGATTCTTTAATGCAAGTGTTTCCAATCATCAAATCCAGTACAGAAAATTGAACTCATTATGTGATGATGAGTGCTTGTGTACTCGACTGATGATTTGTAAACAAAAGGGAAAATCTGAGTCTGCAATGCGGCTCAACTCAAGTCAATCTCACCCACCTAGACACTTCGCTCTTTACGCTAAACAGGTCTTTTAGGTTTTTATGTAGGTCTAAACACGTTTTTTTATTTAAAAGTGATATAACAAAATATTCTATTAAACCAATTTATGATAGTTTTGAGCCTGTTACAAAAGGCCCTTTGAGGCTAGCTTCCAAAAAAGCAAGATTAGCTTTGAAAGCTTGAATTTTGTTATTTTTTTTCTGTTTCGTTTGAATGCGGTGGACATTAGCCATTGCTTGTCCCATTTTTGGTCGAATATAGGAAACGTCCTGCAGACTCGAGATCTTGCCTAACAGATGACCACCAGTTTTTAAATGTCCTCCTATTCTTCTGTGCCATGTTGATAAGGGTTCAACGAGAAATTTCTGTTTAATGAGGCGTTCGTAGTGGCGACACAAAACGTGTCCAAACCAACGTAGCTTTATGATGTTTGAGAATTTGTCGATTTTGAAACAATGTCGGTGGATATCGTCTTTCAAAGTCTGATTGGACATCCAGAACCGTAAAATTGAACATAGGTAAAACGCCCCCTTGATCCCCCAGTGTTTTCAAACTGTCTCTCAGAGGTTGATATGGTTTTCGTTCCGCCCGTTTTGTCTCGCGTGTTCATGATCAGGCTTATGCCGCTTACAACCTAAGTGCGAAATTGTTTCGGATAAATTTATATGAAACAAAAATCTGAACCAAAAAAATATACTATCATATTTTGATTCAAACGCGCTTTATACATATGTTGATAACTACCCCTGCAATTGCGTTGCAGCCCCCCTTATAATGGGGCTGAATATTGCCATTATATATAAACATTTTACTGACTTAGTTTTCGAAATGGTTTCACTGGTGTTATGACCCTACAGTTGATAAAGAAACAAGAACAAAAAATAATGTACATCCAAAAAACAAAAAAACTTTGAAAACAATTGTGAAAACAGGCTAAGTACAAGTAGAAAATTACAAATTGAGGTAAATCGTAGGAAATTGGAGGTTGAGGGGCATTTTTTATATTTAAATTGAAAAGATAATAAAACAATAAAATTTTCTCTCTCCTAGCTTTTTGAAAGTACATTTTGGCCCTCTCCCACCTAAGTTTACATGAATTGACGTCCCTGTCTAGCACATGTAGTCTGTGGCCCACTGATCCAGCACATATTTAAAGGGGCAACATTCTGATTAGAACCCCATCGAAAATTTCCAGATTTTTAAGAGGCCTATGTAAACTATTAAAAGTTTAGACCAGAATACAAATTGCACTTTACTGAAAACAAAATGTATTTTAAACGTTTTCTCTTTTTTAATTTTAATAAATTGACTTGACTTGACTTATTGACAAAATAAAAAACAATACATACACTTTTTCCAGTTCTGCTAACATGCCAGAGGCAACGGACAACACGTGAATTTGAAAAATCAATCATTTGACAGAAATACACACCGAACAAAAACATACCTTTGTCAGATAACATTAAGCAGAAAAACTAAACAAACAACAAAATAAAAAAAAAAAAAAATATAGACAATTTTTTTCATCAACTCAATAGGAAATTTTTACTAATATTTTCAGAACAAAATTAGTAAAATCAATTCTTTTGTATAATTGGGCAATATTCAAGCATTCCACACTCTACACCAATGAGTCGCAACGACATTGCACCTCTGTGGGTGTAGCGCATTTCAAGAATTTTTGAATTAATTTTTGACTTGACTTGATTTACTTACAAAATAAAACAATGAATACAATATTTCGTACTGCTAACTTGCCAGAGGCTATAAAGGACCAGCACGGTAATTAATAAACAGAAATAAATCACTTCACTGAATGTATCACTTCATTGGATGTATTTTCATGTTTCCACAAAGAAATTGACGATCTAGAGATCTTGAGAATTTGAGATCTAGTAATTCTTAAGACCATTTGAAGGAAACCCTAAAAATTTTGAAAAAACTTTACAACAAAAAATATTTATTTATCTTATTTCTAAGGGCACAGCCTTATTTTACCCTTATCCACCTAATGGCTTAGTATATAGCCCACTTTATATCTTGCTATTATATTTGACAATAGCGTTACTCTTCTCCTCGCCGCTTACTACTGTTCACCACTATTTTAGTGTTCGCCATTCGCTACGGTAAAATGTAATGCCAAGACGTAAAGTGGGCTGTGTACTTAAAGGAAGGAGTGAGGTGAGGCAATCCACTTTTAGGCATGAGCCAAGTAGGTATTTTTGATTGTTTCAAAGAAGTTTTAAGTTTTTAGGGAGGTTTGCTTGAAATAGTCCCAAGGTATTACCTGAAATTTAGCAGTTTGACATTTTTTAAACAATATTTTGTTTCTAGACCTTACTTAATCATTCGAATATAACCTATTTTCTGTATAAAGATATATTAATCTTACGCATTGCCTGACTTAAAATTATAAATAATACGCTGTGCAGTGTCTTGCCTGGAAAGTAAATGATTTAAAAGTTAAATCTGATGGTTATTTATTACAATTTACTCACACAAGTGACCTAATTGATTATCGTGTCAAACGGGACACTGCCTTATTCACAAAAGGAAATAAATCACTCCCCAATATTATCGTATGCATCTTATTCACGAAATATTAAACGAAAAAAAAAAACTAAGCAAAAAACTTGAATCTGCTCAATAAGATATTTCTTTACATTTTTTTCAGAACGAAATTAACAAAAATGATTCTTTTATATAGTTGGGCAACATGTTCCACACCTCTACACCAACATGTACCTCTGCACCAACAATGTAATGACAATGTACCTCTATGACTTTGATGCATTTCTAATATAAGCAAGTTACAAGAGTAAACCAAACTTGCAACTTGGACCATAGAGATTTTGGAAACATTCAAACCTTTCCCCAGGCGCAATGAATCATTTCTAGAGTTTTTTTTTTGAAAATAGAGTTTTTGCTACCTCAACTTGTGTTTTTTTATATGGATTTTGCGTTGGTTGTAACTAAAGAAATTAGACTGGAGAGCGCATCCCGGCTCTAAATATTAAGAAACTAGAGTATTTTATAGGGTTTTGAGTGCTCCATGAGGAAAAAGTACTTTAGTCTATTTACACTACCTGTCACTCCGGAAATTTTAATGGATAGCACCCTCAAATGATCTTTCCATGTAATCATTTCATCAATAACCATTCACAAATACTTGAGACTGGTTATCCTTTCAATCACTAAATTTCCAACTGAAAGTATTTTATTTGTTTTAAAATGTTGTAGATTCGAAAAAATCATATATCCTATTTTCGAAACATCCAATAATAGATGGTTCATTCGTAAAAAACTAGACAATTGAGCTAAAGTGGTCTCCATAACAGCAAATAAGTCATCCACCGTATATAACTTAAACAACATTAATGTGTTATCAGCATATGTTATAAGTAAACAATTAATTACAAATCATTTTAATTCCAGAACGTACATAAGAAAAGTAGTGACCCTAGGATTGAATCTTGAGGAACCATGCTTTCTATTTTTCTTTCTAGTGTTGTCAATGATCTGACAACTGCAGTTTGCAGTCTATCTCCCAAATGCAATTAACCATTTTACTATCAAAATCCAGAAAAGGCATTCTATTCAGTTTTGATATAAATACCTGGTGATTCACAGTATCAAAAGTATTTGATAAATCCATAGAACTTGCCGACGTCGTGAATCCGAAATTCAAAAATTCCTTAATCTTGATAATAAAATGATATACAGCATGTGCAGTGGAATGACTTTCACAAAAACCGTATTGCTAAATAGCAAAATTATATATTTATTTAAAAATTTTGTCATTCAATTATGAATTACTCTTTCAAATAGTTCAGAAACTACCGATAAAACTGAAATGGGCCTTTTGTTAGTAATTTGGCATTTATCTTGATTTTTATGTAATGAGTAGCCAAGTATCCTATAGAGGGGTATTGGGGCCCGTGATCCTTTCTTTTCAGATAAATGTCCCTTTTCTCTTATACAAAGATGTATCTAAAATATAATCTTATTTACAAGTTAAAGTTTCGTAGAAGTTAGCCTGTTATGCAAGAGGGGAGATATTGTTTTGAAAAATTCTATTGTTATCCAGTTATCGTTTGGCATTTGACCTGTGAGCATCAATATAATTTTTAAACAGGATTTAACTTTGGAATAAATTACATTTGGAATACGGTGACTGTCAGTGATTATTAAAGTTTCGCAACAAGTGAAATATATACGTAATAAAGAAGGCTTGGAAATTGCAGAACGACTTTTTCTGTTTCCGAATAATTCTGAAATTCTAGACCAGATTTGTTGGATGTCGGAGTATGGTGGGAAATAAGCCAGGCAGGTCCAACGTCCCATCGAGCCACTGACCACAAAGTGATTGCCACTGCTTGCGTAGGTCTGTCCCTATTCGAGATAAGTATTAGTTTTAAATAGCGAAAATGTATGTTCAGCAGGAAAAAAAACTGAATATTTTAGAGCGTTTAAAAATATAGAAAATCAGCTTGGGGGCCCTTCTAAGCTCGCGTCGATAGCGGAAGAACTGCAGATTATTTCCTTCCAAATGGAGCAAAATGAGGCGTCACAATCGAAAACCACGGAGTACATCCAGAAAAAAAAGATAGATGAATCACAGAGGTGCACAGAGTGGTTAGAAAAAGAAGCAAAACAGGCAAACCTGATTTCTCATAACTTTAAACCCCTCAACCCACCTAGCGGATCACTCGCAGAGAAAATAAATGAGGTTATTTCCGGCTGTTTGCCACAGATTGAGATCAGGAGATGGGACATAAATGACGCATTCCGCTTGAACACTAAAAAACAGGGAGAAATCCTTCCAGTTTTCGCGAAGTTCACAACAAGATATTTGCGAGATTTGATTTTGTGAAACTCGGTTCGCTTCGAGAGTTGATGTATCTCCCTAGCTCCGGGCTAAACACGGGCCTAGAGAATCGCTCGCAACCCTCTGAAACCCCTTTTGCAGAAAGCAATCAAAGAGGACCGTGAGGTGAAATTCAGGGGCCCTCATTTATTTGTGGACGGCGAATTGTTCACGTGCGAACATGAATCAGGAAAAGTTAGAAAAAATGGAAGAAATAAAACAAAAGAGTTAGCACGATCTCAAGTGCAAGAGTACACTGACTCTAACGCGGAAATGGAAAGCAAAGGCGAGGATCAAATATCAGAGGTAAACTCGGATATTCGTTGCGATAGTTTCACACACAACCAGGCTGTTAGCCAGGCAGACGGTAAGAAACCCGGAAGTAGCAGAGTCACCAGCAAAGGAGGTTTAGAAGAGATAATCAGCCCCGAAGATCGTCACAGGCAGGATCGTAGGAACGTAACTCGTGACCCACCAAATCGGGGCCTTGGTCGAGAACCTCCCCGCCGCTCACTCAGAAATAGACGATAGAGCCCTTTCAACTTCGAGGAATAGGAAGTAGGCCGTGCACAACAAATTCAGTTTATGACATGGAACGTCCAAGGCCTAATGAGTAGAAAACAACAGTGTCTAAATGAGTCTTTTTTGAAGTGTGATGTAACATGTTTAATTGAGACATTGTCCCCGCCTTCGGAGGATCTGTCGGTTAAAGATTACACAGTTTTTCGTGCTGACCGGCAAATTTCCCATAGCGTACGTTTTTACGTTGGAGTCGCGGTTTTTATGAAAAACAGAGTTTCGAAGTTTGTCATAGAATAGAAAGTAAATTTGAGAACATTATTTGGGTAAACCTTAAGTGTCATGATGGATTGAAGATAGTCCTAGGTTGCATATATGTTGCTCCACAGAATAGTAGTTATAGGAAAGAAGATACGTAGACTTGGATTGAAAATGAGTTAGAACAGTTACGGAGGAAACATAGTGTTAAACATAGTTTTATGGAGGATTCCAGAAAGCTACAAAATTCCAAGAACTAGCCAAGATGTGAAAAGAAAAGTTAACCAATGGGGAAGGAAGTTGTTGGGCATTTGCGGAGAATTTGGTCTAGTCATTGGAAATGGAAGGTTTGAAAATGATGTGGGACGTTGTGAGTTTACTTGTATTTCCGGAATGAATTTTAGTGTTATTGATTATGTTTTGGTGGACAGTAGGCTCGCACCTGAGTCCCCAAACCTTGAGGTAGTGCATTTTGCTGGTTCTGACCATTTTCCCTTAATTTCTTATTTTCAGTTTACAAATAATAGTAAAATCAGCGGAAAAGAGAAAAACTTAAGTATCAGACATTTGGAACAGGAACGGGTAGCACTGCCTTGGTAAAATCAAGAATACTATATGAGTGGGTGGAGAAAGATGTGACGCGAATAAAAGATTATTTTTGCTCGGAGCCGATGGTACCAGTGTTTCCATTCTAGGGATTTCCCCCCTATTTTAGGATTTTTGAGGTCTTTTAAGGGCAAACTTTTTCATTTAGGGATTTGGGGATTTTTAGGGATTTATGCAAGTCTTGGAGGTTTTAAGGAATTTCTACTTTTTTTTCTAAATCTAGTGATTTTCCACAATATAATAGCGATTTTCATAGATTCATTAGTCAATAAAATAAATCATACAGGAAGCTAACTAAAACAAATATTTTTCAATCGAATAAATCATACAGGAAGCTAACTAAAAAAAAAATTCAATCGAATACATCATACAGAAAGCTAACTATAATTTTTTTTTTAAATAGTGGTCCATTACACCTCCCAATACGTGCCAAATTAGCATTTATGCAAATATACCGCCTTTGAAACTTCCGATTTCTCACTATATCAGATATAGATCTCAGAGCGTTATCATTAAGAGGATAAGCGAACATAGTGAAACAAAAATTGCAAATATGTTCTATACTTCTTATTTCACAACATTTGCTAGGGTCGATTTTTTTCTTCATATTCAATGTTTATTACTCTCTATAATCTATCAGTTCCAAATTAGATCTTCTTCTGTTGAAACCTTTGAAAGTAGATTGGATATGAATACACCCTCTACATCCGCAAACAGATCAGAAATGGAGTCATTGAAAAAAAGGTAGGTGTAAATTACATATAATTTTCCGAACGAAAAACAATAAATTATTGAAAAGGAAAATAGGACTTAGTACTTTTCACAATAGGATGTGTAATATAACTAGATAGGTTTAATAGATTATAGTTCGATCATTGAAGTCGGTAGGGACTAAGGGGATGGGGTATCTAGGGATAGTTTAATGGTTTTAGATTTTGCTTCTAATACCTAATCAATTTCAAATAATTCTCTAAATTCTCTTGTTTGTAATTGAAATGCCTAATAAGCACGAATAACTTCCTATTCTATATAGGTTCCAAATTCTTAGATGCACAAAATACTGGATTTGCATTTTTGCCAGAAGAAAGATCATGGATTTGTGTTTTTTTTTTACCATGGATGATTGCATCGAACCAATAGTCCTAGAACACCAGGAGAGGGCTCATTTGAATGCAAATTAAAATTTCTAGTTCTCTTTTTTGTGTGACTTACAGAATTGGAGGGCTATTAGCCCCCGTCACGCACCCCCTTTTTCCAAAATATTTTTTTGAGATAGCCATTTGTTCAGCATAGTTGAAAGGTTCCAAAACTATACGCATATATAAGCGGTATCAACCTATGCTCTTTTTCTATGCTCACTAGTCTTAATAAGCATTACTAGGAGACCAAGCTTTGTATTGTGAGAACAATTTCAGAAATAAAATGACATTCAATATGCCCTGCACCTTCCGAAAATATATACTCCAAACACCCTGATTCACAGAAAAATAAACTTCGGTGTAATTTTTCCAGGTTTCCAACTAAAAAATGGAAAAAAAACTCTCAAGTACAGAATAATTACAGGAACACCAGAAACAATTTTGAAAATGATGTTTTTTATATGTTCATGGTAAAAAAAAAAACTGTCCCACCCTTCACAGATGTTGATAAGCATAGGTCTTATTGTTTCTATAATAAAAAGGATCCAAAGAAATATTTTATCTCCCAATAAATATTTGTTTATTACTGACAATTAACTAAAAAACGTTTCCCACAAATTAAGTTTTTCAAGGAAAAGTAAAGAGCTCCATTAACCAAAAATTAGCAAAAATAGTATCAAATAATCTACCAAGCGTAAAACTACCACACATCAGCATCAATGTGTAAATGAAACCCAGAACAAATAGAGATTACAATAAATAACCGAGTCAAACTTAAAACGAACAGAAAATAACATGATTAGGGCTCACAACCCTTATGCCTACTCAAAGACCTGAACATAATTTGCGCTTTAAAGAAAAAATTTAATGTTTTCACAGTAATAACTTTAATAAACACGAAATCATTAAGATTTAAAGAATGAATATGAATATATGGATATTAAACTGACGATACACATTCATTTATATTTTTTTCAGTAGAGTGCAAATTGTGTTCTGGCCTTGAAAAGTCATAGGGGTTTTGAGCCCTAATCATGTTAATTTCTGCTCGTTTTGATTTCGACTCAGTTATTTATTGCAATTTCGGTCAGTTTTTGGTATGGTTTATTTATTGATTCTGATTTGTGGTAGGTTTACGCTTGTAGATTATTTTATTTTTGCTCATTTTAGGTTTAATGGAGCTCTTCAATTTCCTTGAAAAACGTATTTTGTTGAAAAAGTTTATTTTTTAATTAATTTTCAGTAATAAAATTGAAATATAGATGGATAGATAGATAAGTGTATTTTAAAGCCAAATTTACAGCCATGAACACAGTACAATAATATAAACGAAAGACACGAATAACATAAAATCAGCGATCATCATCAAACACTTAAATGAAACTACATTAATCTAATATTAGTACTTAATACTTGATAAAAGGTCATTGAAAAAAAAGCTTAACACTCCGAAAAAGACATAAATAAAACATTACATTTACTTTGTGCTGACATTTTTTATTTATTTATTTATTTATTATTTTTTTTTATTTAACAAAATTTCCAGATACGTTGCCACTCTAAAAATAAACTGAGGCGATATACTATTAAAGACACCTGGAAGTATCAAGTTATTATTTCCAAATACCCCTTCCCTTATCGTAGAGAGCCCCTGGCACCGGCTCAAGCAATGCACTAAATAATCCCTTTAAACTCTCCAAAGCGGGCAAGTATATCTGTCTTCATTGGAACATCTTTCTTTAGAATCTATATATATATATATAAAAATAAGTATATATGTAAAAATAAGTTGTATGTGTGTTATATCTGTCGAGTGACGTCATGTCATCATGTCGTCATGAAGTTAGTTGTCGTCATGTTTGTTATGACGATGATGTCATTGAAGGTATTTAAGAAATTCGTTCAAAGACAAATTAATTGTAAGAAGATCGTGGACGGAAAAATTCCTCGGCAATAGCCGAGGAAGCTGCTCAAAGAGTCTATGCCAAAAAACTTGCTGCTGATAGAGAAAGTAAGAAAAGAAAGCGTGCCGAGGAATCACAAGAACAGCAAGAAAGCAGGCTTGCGGCTGATAGAGAAAGTAAGAACAGAAAGCGTGCCGAGGAATCACAAGAGCAACGTGAAAACAGGCTTGCGGCTTCAAGCCAGATTAGGAATGTGCAATTTCCGTCAATTAAGGCGTGTCGAGGAACTACCAGAACAACGCGTAACCAGACTTGCTGCTAAAAGAGAAAGTGAAAAAAGAATGGCGTGCCGAGGAATCACAAGAGCAACGTGAAAACAGGCTTGCGGCTTCAAGAGATAATGCCAAGAGAAATCGTGCCGAGGAATCACAAGAGCAACGTGAAAATTGTCGCATGGCATTCAGGTACAGCCCAGTCGATGATTATAGTAGATGTGTTCAAATCGGGACTATGTCTAAAATTTGTCCCTACTGCAAGGCATTAAAATTTAATGGTGAAACAATGGGAATGTGTTGCGCCTCAGGAAAAGTTAAACTTTCTCAACTGGCTGCACCCCCAGAGCCATTGAAGACTTTGCTTACTGGAACTACGTCAGAATCTAAGCGTTTTTTTTTTTTTTTTATCAAAAATCAGAAAAATATAACTCATGTTTCCAAAAGACGTCGTTTGGTGCCCAAATCGAAAATCCAGATCAATTTATGCCTACTTTCAAAGTAAAAGGGAAAATTTATCATAGAGCAGGGTCCCTTCTATCATTCTCAGGCGAGAATCATAAATTTTTACAATTGTACTTCATCAGTGATGGAAATTCTGAATTGAATGCACGTTGCGAAATTTCTCCTGACGTTGAAAGGACAATCGTTTCCCAATTGCAACATCTTTTCCACGAAAATAATAATTTTGTGCGTCTATTCAAAACAGCCATCGATATGATGCCTACTGATACGCAAAAAATTGTTATTTCCGCTGACAAAACGCCTCTTGGCCAACATGTGCGTAGATACGATGCTCCGACTATCGACGAAGTGGCAATCTATGGTTGGTGATCAGTTTTTACCTTGAGATATTATTCTTCATAAGCGAAACGCTCAGTTGGTAAGAATTGCTGAAACCATCACGCCACTCAGCTGAATTCAAACAGCTACGCAAGCTATGTCACCAGTCGGGCAGAAAAGACAGAAGGAAGTACTGGGAGAATATGGCGGTGGAGATGCAAAAAGCAGCTAGCCTGTCTGATACTAGGAAACTGTATCAGCTGCTTAAAGAGTCCACTGGGAAGAGGTCGAAGAACTCGGCCTCTGTAAGAGACGAACACGGTAACATCCTAACGAGTCGTGACGAAGTCGTTGACCGTTGGAAGCGCCATTTCCAGAAACTCCTAAATCCCCAAGTCGACCCTTCATCACCTGCTCCAAATCTTCAAGTGACCCAACCTCCCCCACCTCCTTCATCAACGCTCATTAACCAATACGCAGGAGTCAAAATAGAGCTCCCTGACGAAGAGGAAATCCTGGCAGCAATAAAGAAGCTGAAGAATCATAAAGCGCCGGGAATTGACGCCATACCAGCAGAAATCTACAAGGCAAGCCCCAGGCTTCTTGCACAGAACCTAGAAAAACTGCTCAAGAAAATTTGGGTACAGGAGGTTCTCCCAGACGATTGGAAAGTTTCAATTATCATCCCCCTGTATAAAAAAGGGGATAAAGCTGAATGCAAGAATTACCGGGGGATATCGCTCATAAGCATCGCTGCCAAAATATTTGCCATGATTTTACTCAACCGCTTCAGCTCAATCAGAAACACGACCACACGCCCAAACCAGGCGGGCTTTCGGCCAGGAATGGGCTGCATTGATCAGCTCTTTACACTCCGGCAAATTCTCGAACACCGCATGAAACACTATCAGATTACTATAGCCGTCTTCATAGATTTTATAACGGCCTTTGACTCGATCGTTAGAGATGGCATATGGGCTGCGATGCAAGAGGACGGCGTCCCTGATAAGCTGATACGCCTTATTCAGGCATACTACCAACACGTTCGTGCCTGTATACAAGCTGATGGAGAGCTGTCCTCCCTCTTCGACATCGATTTCGGGGTGAGACAGGGCTGCATCCTGTCCCCCATCCTCTTCAACTTTGTTATCGATTGGATCATGAAGCGCGCCATGCAATCGCCCAGAGGCGTTGAAGTAAGCCCTGACTTCTCCATCAAAGACCTTGACTACGCGGATGACATTGCCTTGCTAGAAAACGATATAGATCATGCGCAAGCAATGCTGTGTAATGTTGCTGCTACTGCAGATTTGGTTGGGCTGAAGATCAGTAAGGATAAAACCAAAATTCTGACAAATTCTGAGGATGTACTCACAAGGGGCATCTCTATCGACAACTCCCGTTTAGAGGTCGTTGACCAGTTCAAGTACCTGGGATCCCTCATCGACATTTCCGGCGGCCGCAGTACGGAAGTCCAGAGCAGAATATCATCAGCATCGATAGTCTTTGCTCAACTTAGGAAGAACCTGTGGAGACAAAGAGACGTCCTACTAAAAACAAAAATCCAGATCTTTGAAGCAACCGTCCGCTCCGTACTCCTTTACGGATGCGAGACATGGCCCCTGAAAGCAGCGGATGTTCATGCTCTCAAAGTATTCGACCACTCCTGCCTGAGACAAATCCTCGGTGTCTCCCTCCGAGACAGAATTAGCAACGTCGAAATTCGTAGACGATGCCACCAGAAGCATGACATTGAAGCCCTAATAAAAAAACGCCGCCTAACTTGGTTTGGCCATGTTTGTCGGAGGTCAGATGACACCCTCACTAAAAAGGCGCTATACTGCAAACCCCTCGCACACTGGAAGAAGAAGCGAGGTGGACAAGTCAAGACCTGGCTTAACACACTCAAGGCGGACCTAGAGCCGATTGGTGGTTTCCGACGACAAGGCCGAAGATGGGACAAGCAGTGGCTTGAAATATGTGCACCACACACACACGACCGAGCGGCTTGGCACTCAACCGTCTGCCAGATCATAGCGCCAGGGAGAGCTGAAGAGCTTGTGTCCTGAAACAAGTACAAGTAAGTAAGTAAGAATTGCTGAAACTCATCGATGCTACGATGCCTTACAATATCCTATCATTTTTTGGGATTGAGCCGACGGCTATCACTTTAATATTAAATTGATAAATCCAGCCACTAACAAAGAAATGAATAAGACATAGTGTAACAGACATAACACACATACCACTTATTTTTATACTAGCTGTTGGGGTGGCGCCGAGCGCCACCCCAACACCTAGTTGGTGGGGGCACTTTGCGCCCCCTAGCCCCCCCCCCCCAATTAGTTGTATATATATATATATATATATATATATATATATATATATATATATATATATATATATATATATATATATATATATATATATATATATATATATATATATATATATATATATATATATATATATATATATATATATATATATATATATATATATATATATATATATATATATATATATATATATATATATATATATATATCTGTTTACAGGTGGGACACAGGGACACAACTACAATGGCGAGTAACTAATATGGCGCATAACGACTTACGCGCGGGGGGGGGCTTGGGGGTGGCTCGAAGCACCCCACCAAGTAGGTGTTGGGGTGGCGCGAAGCGCCACCCCAACAGCTAGTATATATATATATATATATATATATATATATATATATATATATATATATATATATATAAATAAGTTGTCTGTGTGTCTGTCGAGTGACGTCACTGTCCGCATATGACGTCTGAATTATTTCATCACATACCAATTCAAAAACGAATGTATTCAAGCCGAAGTAGCTCAGTTATATAACCACCTGTGTTGGCGCAGTGGGTTTGACCTTAGCGTGGTAATACGGGACCCAAAGATCGAACCATGCTGCAGGAATGCACTACAGGGCCGACGCAGGGACCTTAGTAGTCAAGAAGTGTCGTCAATCCGATACAAATACAAATACAGTAGCTCAGTTGGTAAAGCGTTATGTTCCAGGTTCTAGGTCAGAGAGGTTCCAGGCTCGAACCTTGGCTTTAGCATTTATACAAAAGAAGAAACAATACTAAAAAAGATAAAAACTACAAAAAAACTAAAAAGAAAATACTAAAAAAACTAAAAAAGCTAAAAAACAAAAAAAAAAATAAAAAAGGGTAAAAAACTAAAAAGTAAAAAAATAAAAAAAAAAATAAAAAAAGGAAAAACTACAAAAAAAACTAAAAAGAAAAAAAACTAAAAACTAATAAGAAAAACTAAAAAAAAAACCTGAAAAAACTAAAAACTGAAAAAGAGAAAAAAAACTAAAAAAAGGAAAAAAACCTACAAATAAAGGAGAAAAAGAAAACTAAAAATAATAAAAAAGGTAAATGTATTCAAGCCGAAGTAGCTGAGTTGGTTAAGCGTTATGTTCCAGGTTCTAGGTCCGAGAGGTTACAGGTTCGAACCTTGGCTTTAGCATTAATACAAAAGAAGAAAAAAAACTGAAAAAGAAAAAAAAACTAAAAAAAAACAGGTAAAAACTGCTAAAAAAAACTAAAAAAGCTAAAAATCTAAAAAAACTAAAAAAAAGGTAAAAAACTAAAAACTAAAAAAGAAAAAAAACTAAAAAAAACAAAAAAGGGTAAAAACAGCAAAAAAACTAAAAAGAAAAAAACTAAAAACTAATAAAAAAACTAAAAACTGAAAAAGAAAAAAAACCTAAAAAAGGAAAAAACTGAAAAATAAAGGAGAAAAAGACAACTAAAAAAAATAAAAATAAAAAAAAATAAAAAAGATAAAAACTACAAAAAGAACTAAAAAGAAAAAATAAAAAACTAAAAAGCTAAAAAAAGGTATAAACAAAAAAAACTAAAAAGAACGAATGTATATACAAAATGTTCAAAAATGTATGAACGAATGTTCAAAAACGAATGTATATACAGACCGGGACACAGGGAATATAAATGACGACCGGGACACTCAAAGAGAAATTACAGACTGGGACACTGGGACACAAATGACGACTGGGACGTGTGTGTCGACTGACGTCATTTTTGTGCGTCGACTGACGTCATGTTTGTCGACTATAAATGACGACTGGGACACAGGGACACAACTACAACGGGGACGCCGGGGGGCACAGGGGGATATATAAATGACAATGGGGACACGGGGAATTTTTGATTAGCAATCACCATTAACTAAGCTCAAGGACAATCATTAGAATAATGAGGTATAGATCTGAACACTGATTGTTTTTCCCATGGACAATTATATGTTGCATGTTCAAGAGTCGGTAAACCTGACAATCTATTTATATGTACAGACAATGGGACAGCGAAGAATGTTGTATATTCGCGAGTTTTACGTAGTTGAATATATATATATATATATATATATATATATATATATATATATATATATATATATATATATATATATATATATATATATATATATATATATATATATATATATATATATATCTATATTCACAGGTGGGACACAGGGACACAACTACAATGGCGGGTAGCGACTTACGCGCGTGGGGGGGGGGCTTGGGGGGCGCAAAGTGCCCCCACCAACTAGGTGTTGGGGTGGCGCTCGGCGCCACCCCAATAGCTAGTATAAAAATAAGTGGTATGTGTGTTATGTCTGTTACACTATGTCTTATTCATTTCTTTGTTAGTGGCTGGATTTATCAATTTAATATTAAAGTGATAGCCGTCGGCTCAATCCCAAAAAATGATAGAATATTGTAAGGCATCGTAGCATCGATGAGTTTCAGCAATTCTTACAAACTGAGCGTTTCGCTTATGAAGAATAATATCTCGAGGTAAAAACTGATCACCAACCATAGATTGCCACTTCGTCGATAGTTGGAGCATCGTATCTACGCACATGTTGGCCAAGAGGCGTTTTGTCAGCGGAAATAACAATTTTTTGCGTATCAGTAGGCATCACATCGATGGCTGTTTTGAATAGACGCACAAAATTATTATTTTCGTGGAAAAGATGTTGCAATTGGGAAACGATTGTCCTTTCAACGCCAGGAGAAATTTCGCAACGTGCATTCAATTCAGAATTTCCATCACTGATGAAGTACAATTGTAAAAATTTATGATTCTCGCCTGAGAATGATAGAAAGGACCCTGCTCTATGATAAATTTTCCCTTTTACTTTGAAAGTAGGCATAAATTGATCTGGATTTTCGATTTGGGCACCAAACGACGTCTTTTGGAAACATGAGTTATATTTTTCTGATTTTTGATAAAAAAAAAAAAAAACGCTTAGATTCTGACGTAGTTCCAGTAAGCAAAGTCTTCAATGGCTCTGGGGGTGCAGCCAGTTGAGGAAGTTTAACTTTTCCTGAGGCGCAACACATTCCCATTGTTTCACCATTAAATTTCAATGCCTTGCAGTAGGGACAAATTTTAGACATAGTCCCGATTTGAACACATCTACTATAATCATCGACTGGGCTGTACCTGAATGCCATGCGACAATTTTCACGTTGCTCTTGTGATTCCTCGGCACGATTTCTCTTGGCATTATCTCTTGAAGCCGCAAGCCTGTTTTCACGTTGCTCTTGTGATTCCTCGGCACGCCATTCTTTTTTCACTTTCTCTTTTAGCAGCAAGTCTGGTTACGCGTTGTTCTGGTAGTTCCTCGACACGCCTTAGTTGACGGAAATTGCACATTCTTAATCTGGCATTATCTCTTGAAGCCGCAAGCCTGTTTTCACGTTGCTCTTGTGATTCCTCGGCACGCTTTCTGTTCTTACTTTCTCTATCAGCCGCAAGCCTGCTTTCTTGCTGTTGTTGTGATTCCTCGGCACGCTTTCTTTTCTTACTTTCTCTATCAGCAGCAAGTTTTTTGGCATAGACTCTTTGAGCAGCTTCCTCGGCTGTTGCCGAGGAATTTTTCCGTCCACGATCTTCTTACAATTAATTTGTCTTTGAACGAATTTCTTAAATACCTTCAATGACATCATCGTCATAACAAACATGACGACAACTAACTTCATGACGATATGATGACATGACGTCACTCGACAGATATAACACACATACAACTTATTTTTACATATATACTTATTTTTATATATATATAGATAGATTCTAAAGAAAGATGTTCCAATGAAGACAGATATACTTGCCCGCTTTGGAGAGTTTAAAGGGATTATTTAGTGCATTGCTTGAGCCGGTGCCAGGGGCTCTCTACGATAAGGGAAGGGGTATTTGGAAATAATAACTTGATACTTCCAGGTGTCTTTAATAGTATATCGCCTCAGTTTATTTTTAGAGTGGCAACGTATCTGGAAATTTTGTTAAATAAAAAAAAATAATAAATAAATAAAAAATGTCAGCACAAAGTAAATGTAATGTTTTATTTATGTCTTTTTCGGAGTGTTAAGCTTTTTTTTCAATGACCTTTTATCAAGTATTAAGTACTAATATTAGATTAATGTAGTTTCATTTAAGTGTTTGATGATGATCGCTGATTTTATGTTATTCGTGTCTTTCGTTTATATTATTGTACTGTGTTCATGGCTGTAAATTTGGCTTTAAAATACACTTATCTATCTATCCATCTATATTTCAATTTTATTGCTGAAAATTAATTAAAAAATAAACTTTTTCAACAAAATACGTTTTTCAAGGAAACTGAAGAGCTCCATTAAACCTAAAATGAGCAAAAATAAAATAATCTACAAGCGTAAACCTACCACAAATCAGAATCAATAAATAAACCATACCAAAAACTGACCGAAATTGCAATAAATAACTGAGTCGAAATCAAAACGAGCAGAAATTAACATGATTAGGGCTCAAAACCCCTATGACTTTTCAAGGCCAGAACACAATTTGCACTCTACTGAAAAAAATATAAATGAATGTGTATCGTCAGTTTAATATCCATATATTCATATTCATTCTTTAAATCTTAATGATTTCGTGTTTATTAAAGTTATTACTGTGAAAACATTAAATTTTTTCTTTAAAGCGCAAATTATGTTCAGGTCTTTGAGTAGGCATAAGGGTTGTGAGCCCTAATCATGTTATTTTCTGTTCGTTTTAAGTTTGACTCGGTTATTTATTGTAATCTCTATTTGTTCTGGGTTTCATTTACACATTGATGCTGATGTGTGGTAGTTTTACGCTTGGTAGATTATTTGATACTATTTTTGCTAATTATTGGTTAATGGAGCTCTTTACTTTTCCTTGAAAAACTTAATTTGTGGAAAACGTTTTTTAGTTAATTGTCAGTAATAAACAAATATTTATTGGGAGATAAAATATTTCTTTGGATCCTTTTTATTATAGAAACAATAAGACCTATGCTTATCAACATCTGTGAAGGGTGGGACAGTTTTTTTTTTTACCATGAACATATAAAAAACATCATTTTCAAAATTGTTGCTGGTGCTCCTGTAATTATTCTGTACTTGAGAGTTGTTTTTCCATTTTTTAGTTGGAAACCTGGAAAAATTACACCGAAGTTTATTTTTCTGTGAATCAGGGTGTTTGGAGTATATTTTCGGAAGGGCAGGGCATATTGAATGTCATTTTATTTCTGAAATTGTTCTCACAATACAAAGCTTGGTCTCCTAGTAATGCTTATTAAGACTAGTGAGCATAGAAAAAGAGCATAGGTTGATACCGCTTATATATGCGTATAGTTTTGGAACCTTTCAACTATGCTGAACAAATGGCTATCTCAAAAAAATATTTTGGAAAAAGGGGGTGCGTGACGGGGGCTAATAGCCCTCCAATTCTGTAAGTCACACAAAAAAGAGAACTAGAAATTTTAATTTGCATTCAAATGAGCCCTCTCCTGGTGTTCTAGGACTATTGGTTCGATGCAATCATCCATGGTAAAAAAAAACACAAATCCATGATCTTTCTTCTGGCAAAAATGCAAATCCAGTATTTTGTGCATCTAAGAATTTGGAACCTATATAGAATAGGAAGTTATTCGTGCTTATTAGGCATTTCAATTACAAACAAGAGAATTTAGAGAATTATTTGAAATTGATTAGGTATTAGAAGCAAAATCTAAAACCATGAAACTATCCCTAGATACCCCATCCCCTTAGTCCCTACCGACTTCAATGATCGAACTATAATCTATTAAACCTATCTAGTTATATTACACATCCTATTGTGAAAAGTACTAAGTCCTATTTTCCTTTTCAATAATTTATTGTTTTTCGTTCGGAAAATTATATGTAATTTACACCTACCTTTTTTTCAATGACTCCATTTCTGATCTGTTTGCGGATGTAGAGGGTGTATTCATATCCAATCTACTTTCAAAGGTTTCAACAGAAGAAGATCTAATTTGGAACTGATAGATTATAGAGAGTAATAAACATTGAATATGAAGAAAAAAATCGACCCTAGCAAATGTTGTGAAATAGGAAGTATAAAACATATTTGCAATTTTTGTTTCACTATGTTCGCTTATCCTCTTAATGATAACACTCTGAGATCTATATCTGATATAGTGAGAAATCGGAAGTTTCAAAGGCAGTATATTTACATAAATGCTAATTTGGCACGTATTGGGAGGTGTAATGGACCACTATTTAAAAAAAAAATTATAGTTAGCTTTCTGTATGATGTATTCGATTGAATTTTTTTTTTTAGTTAGCTTCCTGTATGATTTATTCGATTGAAAAATATTTGTTTTAGTTAGCTTCCTGTATGATTTATTTTATTGAATAATGAATCTATGAAAATCGCTATTATATTGTGGAAAATCACTAGATTTAGAAAAAAAAGTAGAAATTCCTTAAAACCTCCAAGACTTGCATAAATCTTTAAAAATCCCCAAATCCCTAAATGAAAAAGTTTGCCCTTAAAAGACCTCAGAAATCCTAAAATAGGGGGAAATCCCTAGAATGGAAACACTGGTACCATCGGCTCCGAGCAAAAATAATCTTTTATTCGCGTCATATCTTTCTCCACCCACTCATATAGTATTCTTGATTTTACCAGGCCAGCGCTACCCGTTCCTGTTCCAAATGTCTGATACTTAAGTTTTTCTTTTTTCCGCTGATTTTGCTATTATTTGTCAACTGAAAATTATAAATTAAGGGAAAATGGTCAGAACCAGCAAAATGCACTACCTCAAGGTTTGGGGACTCAGGTGCGAGCCTACTGTCCACCAAAACATAATCAATAACACTAAAATTCATTCCGGAAATGCAAGTAAACTCACAACGTCCCACATCATTTTCAAACCTTCCATTTCCAGTGACTAGACCAAATTCTCCGCAAATGCCCAACAACTTCCTTCCCCATTGGTTACATTAACTTTTCTTTTCACATCTTGGCTAGTTCTTGGAATTTTGTAGCTTTCTGGAATCCTCCATAACACTATGTTTAACACTATGTTTTTTCACTATGTTTCCTCCGTAAGTGTTCTAACTCATTTTCAATCAAAGTCTACGCATCTTCTTTCATATAACTACTATTCTGTGGAGCAACATATATGCAACCTAGGACTATCTTCAATCCATCATGACACTTAAGGTTTACCCAAATAATGTTCTCAAATTTACTTTCTATTCTATGACAAACTTCGAAACTCTGTTTTTCATAAAAACCGCGACTCCAACGTAAAAACGTACGTTATGGGAAATTTGCCGGTCAACACGAAAAACCGTGTAATCTTTAACCGACAGATCCTCCGAAGGCGGGGACAATGTCTCAATTAAACATGTTACATCACACTTCAAAAAAGACTCATTTAGACATTGTTGTTTTCTACTCATTAGGCCTTGGACGTTCCATGTCATAAACTGAATTTGTTGTGCACGGCTTACTTCCTATTCCTCGAAGTTGAAAGGGCTCCTTCGTCTATTTCTGAGTGAGCGGCGGGGAGGTTCTCGACCAAGGCCCCGATTTGGTGGGTCACGAGTTACGATCCTGCCTGTGACGATCTTCGGGGCTGATTATCTCTTCTAAACCTCCTTTGCTGGTGACTCTGCTACTTCCGGGTTTCTTACCGTCTGCCTGGCTAACAGCCTGGTCGTGTGTGAAACTATCGCAACAAATATCCGAGTTTACCTCTGATATTTGATCCTCGCCTTTGCTTTCCATTTCCGCGTTAGAGTCAGTGTACTCTTGCACTTGAGATCGTGCTAACTCTTTTGTTTTATTTCTTCCATTTTTTCAGGCCCGTGATCCTTTCTTTTCAGATAAATGTCCCTTTTCTCTTATACAAAGATGTATCTAAAATATAATCTTATTTACAAGTTAAAGTTTCGTAGAAGTTAGCCTGTTATGCAAGAGGGGAGATATTGTTTTGAAAAATTCTATTGTTATCCAGTTATCGTTTGGCATTTGACCTGTGAGCATCAATATAATTTTTAAACAGGATTTAACTTTGGAATAAATTACATTTGGAATACGGTGACTGTCTGTGATTATTAAAGTTTCGCAACAAGTGAAATATATACGCAATAAAGAAGGCTTGGAAACTGCAGAACGACTTTTTCTGTTTCCGAATAATTGTGAAATTCTAGACCAGATTTGTTGGATGTCGGAGTATGGTGGGAAATAAGCCAGGCAGGTCCAACGTCCCATCGAGCCACTGACCACAAAGTGATTGCCACTGCTTGCGTAGGTCTGTCCCTATTCGAGATAAGTATTAGTTTTAAATAGCGAAAATGTCTGTTCAGCAGGAAAAAACAACTGAATATTTTAGAGCGTTTAAAAATATAGAAAATCAGCTTGGGGGCCCTTCTAAGTTCGCGTCGATAGCGGAAGAACTGCAGATTATTTCCTTCCAAATGGAGCAAAATGAGAGTTCACAGTAGAAAACCACGGAGGACATCCAGAAAAGAAAAAGATAGATGAATCGCAGAGGTGCACAGAGTGGTTAAAAAAAGAAGCAAAACAGGCAAACCTGATTTTTCATAACTTTAAACCCCTCAACCCACCTAGCGGATCACTTGCAGAGGAAATAAATGAGGTTATTTCCGGCTGTTTGCCACATATTGAGATCAGGAGATGGGACATAAATGACGCATTCCGCTTGAACACTAAAAAAACAGGGAGAAATCCTTCCAGTTTTAGCGAAGTTCACAATATTTGCGAGATTTGATTTTGTGAAACTCGGTTCGCTTCGAGAGTTGCGGTATCTCCCTAGCTCCGGGCTAAACACGGGCCTAGAGAATTGCTCGCAACCCTCTGAAACCCCTTTTGCAGAAAGCAATCAAAGAGGACCGTGAGGTGAAATTCAGGGGCCCTCATTTATTTGTGGACGGCGAATTGTTCACGTGCGAAAATGAATCAGGAAAAATTAGAAAAAATGGAAGAAATAAAACAAAAGAGTTAGCACGATCTCAAGTGCAAGAGTACACTGACTCTAACGCGGAAATGGAAAGCAAAGGCGAGGATCAAATATCAGAGGTAAACTCGGATATTCGTTGCGATAGTTTCACACACAACCAGGCTGTTAGCCAGGCAGACGGTAAGAAACCCGGAAGTAGCAGAGTCACCAGCAAAGGAGGTTTAGAAGAGATAATCAGCCCCGAAGATTGTCACAGGCAGGATCGTAGGAACGTAACTCGTGACCCACCAAATCGGGGCCTTGGTCGAGAACCTCCCCGCCGCTCACTCAGAAATAGACGAAGGAGCCCTTTCAACTTCGAGGAATAGGAAGTAAGCCGTGCACAACAAATTCAGTTTATGACATGGAACGTCCAAGGCCTAATGAGTAGAAAACAACAATGTCTAAATGAGTCTTTTTTGAAGTGTGATGTAACATGTTTAATTGAGACATTGTCCCCGCCTTCGGAGGATCTGTCGGTTAAAGATTACACAGTTTTTCGTGCTGACCGGCAAATTTCCCATAACGTACGTTTTTACGTTGGAGTCGCGGTTTTTATGAAAAACAGAGTTTCGAAGTTTGTCATAGAATAGAAAGTAAATTTGAGAACATTATTTGGGTAAACCTTAAGTGTCATGATGGATTGAAGATAGTCCTAGGTTGCATATATGTTGCTCCACAGAATAGTAGTTATATGAAAGAAGATACGTAGACTTTGATTGAAAATGAGTTAGAACACTTACGGAGGAAACATAGTGAAAAAACATAGTGTTAAACATAGTTTTATGGAGGATTCCAGAAAGCTACAAAATTCCAAGAACTAGCCAAGATGTGAAAAGAAAAGTTAACCAATGGGGAAGGAAGTTGTTGGGCATTTGCGGAGAATTTGGTCTAGTCATTGGAAATGGAAGGTTTGAAAATGATGTGGGACGTTGTGAGTTTACTTGCATTTCCGGAATGAATTTTAGTGTTATTGATTATGTTTTGGTGGACAGTAGGCTCGCACCTGAGTCCCCAAACCTTGAGGTAGTGCATTTTGCTGGTTCTGACCATTTTCCCTTAATTTCTAATTTTCAGTTGACAAATAATAGCAAAATCAGCGGAAAAGAGAAAAACTTAAGTATCAGACATTTGGAACAGGAACGGGTAGCGCTGGCCTGGTAAAATCAAGAATACTATATGAGTGGGTGGAGAAAGATATGACGCGAATAAAAGATTATTTTTGCTCGGAGCCGATGGTACCAGTGTTTCCATTCTAGGGATTTCCCCCTATTTTAGGATTTCTGAGGTCTTTTAAGGGCAAACTTTTTCATTTAGGGATTTGGGGATTTTTAAAGATTTATGCAAGTCTTGGAGGTTTTAAGGAATTTCTACTTTTTTTTCTAAATCTAGTGATTTTCCACAATATAATAGCGATTTTCATAGATTCATTATTCAATAAAATAAATCATACAGGAAGCTAACTAAAACAAATATTTTTCAATCGAATAAATCATACAGGAAGCTAACTAAAAAAAAAATTCAATCGAATACATCATACAGAAAGCTAACTATAATTTTTTTTTTAAATAGTGGTCCATTACACCTCCCAATACGTGCCAAATTAGCATTTATGTAAATATACCGCCTTTGAAACTTCCGATTTCTCACTATATCAGATATAGATCTCAGAGCGTTATCATTAAGAGGATAAGCGAACATAGTGAAACAAAAATTGCAAATATGTTTTATACTTCCTATTTCACAACATTTGCTAGGGTCGATTTTTTTCTTCATATTCAATGTTTATTACTCTCTATAATCTATCAGTTCCAAATTAGATCTTCTTCTGTTGAAACCTTTGAAAGTAGATTGGATATGAATACACCCTCTACATCCGCAAACAGATCAGAAATGGAGTCATTGAAAAAAAGGTAGGTGTAAATTACATATAATTTTCCGAACGAAAAACAATAAATTATTGAAAAGGAAAATAGGACTTAGTACTTTTCACAATAGGATGTGTAATATAACTAGATAGGTTTAATAGATTATAGTTCGATCATTGAAGTCGGTAGGGACTAAGGGGATGGGGTATCTAGGGATAGTTTAATGGTTTTAGATTTTGCTTCTAATACCTAATCAATTTCAAATAATTCTCTAAATTCTCTTGTTTGTAATTGAAATGCCTAATAAGCACGAATAACTTCCTATTCTATATAGGTTCCAAATTCTTAGATGCACAAAATACTGGATTTGCATTTTTGCCAGAAGAAAGATCATGGATTTGTGTTTTTTTTTTTACCATGGATGATTGCATCGAACCAATAGTCCTAGAACACCAGGAGAGGGCTCATTTGAATGCAAATTAAAATTTCTAGTTCTCTTTTTTGTGTGACTTACAGAATTGGAGGGCTATTAGCCCCCGTCACGCACCCCCTTTTTCCAAAATATTTTTTTGAGATAGCCATTTGTTCAGCATAGTTGAAAGGTTCCAAAACTATACGCATATATAAGCGGTATCAACCTATGCTCTTTTTCTATGCTCACTAGTCTTAATAAGCATTACTAGGAGACCAAGCTTTGTATTGTGAGAACAATTTCAGAAATAAAATGACATTCAATATGCCCTGCACCTTCCGAAAATATATACTCCAAACACCCTGATTCACAGAAAAATAAACTTCGGTGTAATTTTTCCAGGTTTCCAACTAAAAAATGGAAAAAAAAACTCTCAAGTACAGAATAATTACAGGAACACCAGAAACAATTTTGAAAATGATGTTTTTTATATGTTCATGGTAAAAAAAAAAAACTGTCCCACCCTTCACAGATGTTGATAAGCATAGGTCTTATTGTTTCTATAATAAAAAGGATCCAAAGAAATATTTTATCTCCCAATAAATATTTGTTTATTACTGACAATTAACTAAAAAACGTTTCCCACAAATTAAGTTTTTCAAGGAAAAGTAAAGAGCTCCATTAACCAAAAATTAGCAAAAATAGTATCAAATAATCTACCAAGCGTAAAACTACCACACATCAGCATCAATGTGTAAATGAAACCCAGAACAAATAGAGATTACAATAAATAACCGAGTCAAACTTAAAACGAACAGAAAATAACATGATTAGGGCTCACAACCCTTATGCCTACTCAAAGACCTGAACATAATTTGCGCTTTAAAGAAAAAATTTAATGTTTTCACAGTAATAACTTTAATAAACACGAAATCATTAAGATTTAAAGAATGAATATGAATATATGGATATTAAACTGACGATACACATTCATTTATATTTTTTTCAGTAGAGTGCAAATTGTGTTCTGGCCTTGAAAAGTCATAGGGGTTTTGAGCCCTAATCATGTTAATTTCTGCTCGTTTTGATTTCGACTCAGTTATTTATTGCAATTTCGGTCAGTTTTTGGTATGGTTTATTTATTGATTCTGATCTGTGGTAGGTTTACGCTTGTAGATTATTTTATTTTTGCTCCTTTTAGGTTTAATGGAGCTCTTCAATTTCCTTGAAAAACGTATTTTGTTGAAAAAGTTTATTTTTTAATTAATTTTCAGTAATAAAATTGAAATATAGATGGATAGATAGATAAGTGTATTTTAAAGCCAAATTTACAGCCATGAACACAGTACAATAATATAAACGAAAGACACGAATAACATAAAATCAGCGATCATCATCAAACACTTAAATGAAACTACATTAATCTAATATTAGTACTTAATACTTGATAAAAGGTCATTGAAAAAAAAGCTTAACACTCCGAAAAAGACATAAATAAAACATTACATTTACTTTGTGCTGACATTTTTTATTTATTTATTTATTTATTATTTTTTTTTATTTAACAAAATTTCCAGATACGTTGCCACTCTAAAAATAAACTGAGGCGATATACTATTAAAGACACCTGGAAGTATCAAGTTATTATTTCCAAATACCCCTTCCCTTATCGTAGAGAGCCCCTGGCACCGGCTCAAGCAATGCACTAAATAATCCCTTTAAACTCTCCAAAGCGGGCAAGTATATCTGTCTTCATTGGAACATCTTTCTTTAGAATCTATATATATATATATAAAAATAAGTATATATGTAAAAATAAGTTGTATGTGTGTTATATCTGTCGAGTGACGTCATGTCATCATGTCGTCATGAAGTTAGTTGTCGTCATGTTTGTTATGACGATGATGTCATTGAAGGTATTTAAGAAATTCGTTCAAAGACAAATTAATTGTAAGAAGATCGTGGACGGAAAAATTCCTCGGCAATAGCCGAGGAAGCTGCTCAAAGAGTCTATGCCAAAAAACTTGCTGCTGATAGAGAAAGTAAGAAAAGAAAGCGTGCCGAGGAATCACAAGAACAGCAAGAAAGCAGGCTTGCGGCTGATAGAGAAAGTAAGAACAGAAAGCGTGCCGAGGAATCACAAGAGCAACGTGAAAACAGGCTTGCGGCTTCAAGAGATAATGCCAGATTAGGAATGTGCAATTTCCGTCAACTAAGGCGTGTCGAGGAACTACCAGAACAACGCGTAACCAGACTTGCTGCTAAAAGAGAAAGTGAAAAAAGAATGGCGTGCCGAGGAATCACAAGAGCAACGTGAAAACAGGCTTGCGGCTTCAAGAGATAATGCCAAGAGAAATCGTGCCGAGGAATCACAAGAGCAACGTGAAAATTGTCGCATGGCATTCAGGTACAGCCCAGTCGATGATTATAGTAGATGTGTTCAAATCGGGACTATGTCTAAAATTTGTCCCTACTGCAAGGCATTAAAATTTAATGGTGAAACAATGGGAATGTGTTGCGCCTCAGGAAAAGTTAAACTTTCTCAACTGGCTGCACCCCCAGAGCCATTGAAGACTTTGCTTACTGGAACTACGTCAGAATCTAAGCGTTTTTTTTTTTTTTTTATCAAAAATCAGAAAAATATAACTCATGTTTCCAAAAGACGTCGTTTGGTGCCCAAATCGAAAATCCAGATCAATTTATGCCTACTTTCAAAGTAAAAGGGAAAATTTATCATAGAGCAGGGTCCCTTCTATCATTCTCAGGCGAGAATCATAAATTTTTACAATTGTACTTCATCAGTGATGGAAATTCTGAATTGAATGCACGTTGCGAAATTTCTCCTGACGTTGAAAGGACAATCGTTTCCCAATTGCAACATCTTTTCCACGAAAATAATAATTTTGTGCGTCTATTCAAAACAGCCATCGATATGATGCCTACTGATACGCAAAAAATTGTTATTTCCGCTGACAAAACGCCTCTTGGCCAACATGTGCGTAGATACGATGCTCCGACTATCGACGAAGTGGCAATCTATGGTTGGTGATCAGTTTTTACCTTGAGATATTATTCTTCATAAGCGAAACGCTCAGTTGGTAAGAATTGCTGAAACCATCACGCCACTCAGCTGAATTCAAACAGCTACGCAAGCTATGTCACCAGTCGGGCAGAAAAGACAGAAGGAAGTACTGGGAGAATATGGCGGTGGAGATGCAAAAAGCAGCTAGCCTGTCTGATACTAGGAAACTGTATCAGCTGCTTAAAGAGTCCACTGGGAAGAGGTCGAAGAACTCGGCCTCTGTAAGAGACGAACACGGTAACATCCTAACGAGTCGTGACGAAGTCGTTGACCGTTGGAAGCGCCATTTCCAGAAACTCCTAAATCCCCAAGTCGACCCTTCATCACCTGCTCCAAATCTTCAAGTGACCCAACCTCCCCCACCTCCTTCATCAACGCTCATTAACCAATACGCAGGAGTCAAAATAGAGCTCCCTGACGAAGAGGAAATCCTGGCAGCAATAAAGAAGCTGAAGAATCATAAAGCGCCGGGAATTGACGCCATACCAGCAGAAATCTACAAGGCAAGCCCCAGGCTTCTTGCACAGAACCTAGAAAAACTGCTCAAGAAAATTTGGGTACAGGAGGTTCTCCCAGACGATTGGAAAGTTTCAATTATCATCCCCCTGTATAAAAAAGGGGATAAAGCTGAATGCAAGAATTACCGGGGGATATCGCTCATAAGCATCGCTGCCAAAATATTTGCCATGATTTTACTCAACCGCTTCAGCTCAATCAGAAACACGACCACACGCCCAAACCAGGCGGGCTTTCGGCCAGGAATGGGCTGCATTGATCAGCTCTTTACACTCCGGCAAATTCTCGAACACCGCATGAAACACTATCAGATTACTATAGCCGTCTTCATAGATTTTATAACGGCCTTTGACTCGATCGTTAGAGATGGCATATGGGCTGCGATGCAAGAGGACGGCGTCCCTGATAAGCTGATACGCCTTATTCAGGCATACTACCAACACGTTCGTGCCTGTATACAAGCTGATGGAGAGCTGTCCTCCCTCTTCGACATCGATTTCGGGGTGAGACAGGGCTGCATCCTGTCCCCCATCCTCTTCAACTTTGTTATCGATTGGATCATGAAGCGCGCCATGCAATCGCCCAGAGGCGTTGAAGTAAGCCCTGACTTCTCCATCAAAGACCTTGACTACGCGGATGACATTGCCTTGCTAGAAAACGATATAGATCATGCGCAAGCAATGCTGTGTAATGTTGCTGCTACTGCAGATTTGGTTGGGCTGAAGATCAGTAAGGATAAAACCAAAATTCTGACAAATTCTGAGGATGTACTCACAAGGGGCATCTCTATCGACAACTCCCGTTTAGAGGTCGTTGACCAGTTCAAGTACCTGGGATCCCTCATCGACATTTCCGGCGGCCGCAGTACGGAAGTCCAGAGCAGAATATCATCAGCATCGATAGTCTTTGCTCAACTTAGGAAGAACCTGTGGAGACAAAGAGACGTCCTACTAAAAACAAAAATCCAGATCTTTGAAGCAACCGTCCGCTCCGTACTCCTTTACGGATGCGAGACATGGCCCCTGAAAGCAGCGGATGTTCATGCTCTCAAAGTATTCGACCACTCCTGCCTGAGACAAATCCTCGGTGTCTCCCTCCGAGACAGAATTAGCAACGTCGAAATTCGTAGACGATGCCACCAGAAGCATGACATTGAAGCCCTAATAAAAAAACGCCGCCTAACTTGGTTTGGCCATGTTTGTCGGAGGTCAGATGACACCCTCACTAAAAAGGCGCTATACTGCAAACCCCTCGCACACTGGAAGAAGAAGCGAGGTGGACAAGTCAAGACCTGGCTTAACACACTCAAGGCGGACCTAGAGCCGATTGGTGGTTTCCGACGACAAGGCCGAAGATGGGACAAGCAGTGGCTTGAAATATGTGCACCACACACACACGACCGAGCGGCTTGGCACTCAACCGTCTGCCAGATCATAGCGCCAGGGAGAGCTGAAGAGCTTGTGTCCTGAAACAAGTACAAGTAAGTAAGTAAGAATTGCTGAAACTCATCGATGCTACGATGCCTTACAATATCCTATCATTTTTTGGGATTGAGCCGACGGCTATCACTTTAATATTAAATTGATAAATCCAGCCACTAACAAAGAAATGAATAAGACATAGTGTAACAGACATAACACACATACCACTTATTTTTATACTAGCTGTTGGGGTGGCGCCGAGCGCCACCCCAACACCTAGTTGGTGGGGGCACTTTGCGCCCCCTAGCCCCCCCCCCCAATTAGTTGTATATATATATATATATATATATATATATATATATATATATATATATATATATATATATATATATATGTATATATATATATATATATATATATATATATATATATATATATATATATATATATATATATATATATATATATATATATATATATATATATATATATATATATATATATATATATATATATATATATATATATCTGTTTACAGGTGGGACACAGGGACACAACTACAATGGCGAGTAACTAATATGGCGCATAACGACTTACGCGCGGGGGGGGGCTTGGGGGTGGCTCGAAGCACCCCACCAAGTAGGTGTTGGGGTGGCGCGAAGCGCCACCCCAACAGCTAGTATATATATATATATATATATATATATATATATATATATATATATATATATATATATATAAATAAGTTGTCTGTGTGTCTGTCGAGTGACGTCACTGTCCGCATATGACGTCTGAATTATTTCATCACATACCAATTCAAAAACGAATGTATTCAAGCCGAAGTAGCTCAGTTATATAACTACCTGTGTTGGCGCAGTGGGTTTGACCTTAGCGTGGTAATACGGGACCCAAAGATCGAACCATGCTGCAGGAATGCACTACAGGGCCGACGCAGGGACCTTAGTAGTCAAGAAGTGTCGTCAATCCGATACAAATACAAATACAGTAGCTCAGTTGGTAAAGCGTTATGTTCCAGGTTCTAGGTCAGAGAGGTTCCAGGCTCGAACCTTGGCTTTAGCATTTATACAAAAGAAGAAACAATACTAAAAAAGATAAAAACTACAAAAAAACTAAAAAGAAAATACTAAAAAAACTAAAAAAGCTAAAAAACAAAAAAAAAAATAAAAAAGGGTAAAAAACTAAAAAGTAAAAAAATAAAAAAAAAAATAAAAAAAGGAAAAACTACAAAAAAAACTAAAAAGAAAAAAAACTAAAAACTAATAAGAAAAACTAAAAAAAAAACCTGAAAAAACTAAAAACTGAAAAAGAGAAAAAAACTAAAAAAAGGAAAAAAACCTACAAATAAAGGAGAAAAAGAAAACTAAAAATAATAAAAAAGGTAAATGTATTCAAGCCGAAGTAGCTGAGTTGGTTAAGCGTTATGTTCCAGGTTCTAGGTCCGAGAGGTTACAGGTTCGAACCTTGGCTTTAGCATTAATACAAAAGAAGAAAAAAAACTGAAAAAGAAAAAAAACTAAAAAAAAACAGGTAAAAACTGCTAAAAAAAACTAAAAAAGCTAAAAATCTAAAAAAACTAAAAAAAAGGTAAAAAACTAAAAACTAAAAAAGAAAAAAAACTAAAAAAAACAAAAAAGGGTAAAAACAGCAAAAAAACTAAAAAGAAAAAAACTAAAAACTAATAAAAAAACTAAAAACTGAAAAAGAAAAAAAACCTAAAAAAGGAAAAAACTGAAAAATAAAGGAGAAAAAGACAACTAAAAAAAATAAAAATAAAAAAAAATAAAAAAGATAAAAACTACAAAAAGAACTAAAAAGAAAAAATAAAAAACTAAAAAGCTAAAAAAAGGTATAAACAAAAAAAACTAAAAAGAACGAATGTATATACAAAATGTTCAAAAATGTATGAACGAATGTTCAAAAACGAATGTATATACAGACCGGGACACAGGGAATATAAATGACGACCGGGACACTCAAAGAGAAATTACAGACTGGGACACTGGGACACAAATGACGACTGGGACGTGTGTGTCGACTGACGTCATTTTTGTGCGTCGACTGACGTCATGTTTGTCGACTATAAATGACGACTGGGACACAGGGACACAACTACAACGGGGACGCCGGGGGGCACAGGGGGATATATAAATGACAATGGGGACACGGGGAATTTTTGATTAGCAATCACCATTAACTAAGCTCAAGGACAATCATTAGAATAATGAGGTATAGATCTGAACACTGATTGTTTTTCCCATGGACAATTATATGTTGCATGTTCAAGAGTCGGTAAACCTGACAATCTATTTATATGTACAGACAATGGGACAGCGAAGAATGTTGTATATTCGCGAGTTTTACGTAGTTGAATATATATATATATATATATATATATATATATATATATATATATATATATATATATATATATATATATATATATATATATATATATATATATATATATATATATATATATATATCTATATTCACAGGTGGGACACAGGGACACAACTACAATGGCGGGTAGCGACTTACGCGCGTGGGGGGGGGGCTTGGGGGGCGCAAAGTGCCCCCACCAACTAGGTGTTGGGGTGGCGCTCGGCGCCACCCCAATAGCTAGTATAAAAATAAGTGGTATGTGTGTTATGTCTGTTACACTATGTCTTATTCATTTCTTTGTTAGTGGCTGGATTTATCAATTTAATATTAAAGTGATAGCCGTCGGCTCAATCCCAAAAAATGATAGAATATTGTAAGGCATCGTAGCATCGATGAGTTTCAGCAATTCTTACAAACTGAGCGTTTCGCTTATGAAGAATAATATCTCGAGGTAAAAACTGATCACCAACCATAGATTGCCACTTCGTCGATAGTTGGAGCATCGTATCTACGCACATGTTGGCCAAGAGGCGTTTTGTCAGCGGAAATAACAATTTTTTGCGTATCAGTAGGCATCACATCGATGGCTGTTTTGAATAGACGCACAAAATTATTATTTTCGTGGAAAAGATGTTGCAATTGGGAAACGATTGTCCTTTCAACGCCAGGAGAAATTTCGCAACGTGCATTCAATTCAGAATTTCCATCACTGATGAAGTACAATTGTAAAAATTTATGATTCTCGCCTGAGAATGATAGAAAGGACCCTGCTCTATGATAAATTTTCCCTTTTACTTTGAAAGTAGGCATAAATTGATCTGGATTTTCGATTTGGGCACCAAACGACGTCTTTTGGAAACATGAGTTATATTTTTCTGATTTTTGATAAAAAAAAAAAAAAACGCTTAGATTCTGACGTAGTTCCAGTAAGCAAAGTCTTCAATGGCTCTGGGGGTGCAGCCAGTTGAGGAAGTTTAACTTTTCCTGAGGCGCAACACATTCCCATTGTTTCACCATTAAATTTCAATGCCTTGCAGTAGGGACAAATTTTAGACATAGTCCCGATTTGAACACATCTACTATAATCATCGACTGGGCTGTACCTGAATGCCATGCGACAATTTTCACGTTGCTCTTGTGATTCCTCGGCACGATTTCTCTTGGCATTATCTCTTGAAGCCGCAAGCCTGTTTTCACGTTGCTCTTGTGATTCCTCGGCACGCCATTCTTTTTTCACTTTCTCTTTTAGCAGCAAGTCTGGTTACGCGTTGTTCTGGTAGTTCCTCGACACGCCTTAGTTGACGGAAATTGCACATTCTTAATCTGGCATTATCTCTTGAAGCCGCAAGCCTGTTTTCACGTTGCTCTTGTGATTCCTCGGCACGCTTTCTGTTCTTACTTTCTCTATCAGCCGCAAGCCTGCTTTCTTGCTGTTGTTGTGATTCCTCGGCACGCTTTCTTTTCTTACTTTCTCTATCAGCAGCAAGTTTTTTGGCATAGACTCTTTGAGCAGCTTCCTCGGCTGTTGCCGAGGAATTTTTCCGTCCACGATCTTCTTACAATTAATTTGTCTTTGAACGAATTTCTTAAATACCTTCAATGACATCATCGTCATAACAAACATGACGACAACTAACTTCATGACGATATGATGACATGACGTCACTCGACAGATATAACACACATACAACTTATTTTTACATATATACTTATTTTTATATATATATAGATAGATTCTAAAGAAAGATGTTCCAATGAAGACAGATATACTTGCCCGCTTTGGAGAGTTTAAAGGGATTATTTAGTGCATTGCTTGAGCCGGTGCCAGGGGCTCTCTACGATAAGGGAAGGGGTATTTGGAAATAATAACTTGATACTTCCAGGTGTCTTTAATAGTATATCGCCTCAGTTTATTTTTAGAGTGGCAACGTATCTGGAAATTTTGTTAAATAAAAAAAAATAATAAATAAATAAAAAATGTCAGCACAAAGTAAATGTAATGTTTTATTTATGTCTTTTTCGGAGTGTTAAGCTTTTTTTTCAATGACCTTTTATCAAGTATTAAGTACTAATATTAGATTAATGTAGTTTCATTTAAGTGTTTGATGATGATCGCTGATTTTATGTTATTCGTGTCTTTCGTTTATATTATTGTACTGTGTTCATGGCTGTAAATTTGGCTTTAAAATACACTTATCTATCTATCCATCTATATTTCAATTTTATTGCTGAAAATTAATTAAAAAATAAACTTTTTCAACAAAATACGTTTTTCAAGGAAACTGAAGAGCTCCATTAAACCTAAAATGAGCAAAAATAAAATAATCTACAAGCGTAAACCTACCACAAATCAGAATCAATAAATAAACCATACCAAAAACTGACCGAAATTGCAATAAATAACTGAGTCGAAATCAAAACGAGCAGAAATTAACATGATTAGGGCTCAAAACCCCTATGACTTTTCAAGGCCAGAACACAATTTGCACTCTACTGAAAAAAATATAAATGAATGTGTATCGTCAGTTTAATATCCATATATTCATATTCATTCTTTAAATCTTAATGATTTCGTGTTTATTAAAGTTATTACTGTGAAAACATTAAATTTTTTCTTTAAAGCGCAAATTATGTTCAGGTCTTTGAGTAGGCATAAGGGTTGTGAGCCCTAATCATGTTATTTTCTGTTCGTTTTAAGTTTGACTCGGTTATTTATTGTAATCTCTATTTGTTCTGGGTTTCATTTACACATTGATGCTGATGTGTGGTAGTTTTACGCTTGGTAGATTATTTGATACTATTTTTGCTAATTATTGGTTAATGGAGCTCTTTACTTTTCCTTGAAAAACTTAATTTGTGGAAAACGTTTTTTAGTTAATTGTCAGTAATAAACAAATATTTATTGGGAGATAAAATATTTCTTTGGATCCTTTTTATTATAGAAACAATAAGACCTATGCTTATCAACATCTGTGAAGGGTGGGACAGTTTTTTTTTTTACCATGAACATATAAAAAACATCATTTTCAAAATTGTTGCTGGTGCTCCTGTAATTATTCTGTACTTGAGAGTTGTTTTTCCATTTTTTAGTTGGAAACCTGGAAAAATTACACCGAAGTTTATTTTTCTGTGAATCAGGGTGTTTGGAGTATATTTTCGGAAGGGGCAGGGCATATTGAATGTCATTTTATTTCTGAAATTGTTCTCACAATACAAAGCTTGGTCTCCTAGTAATGCTTATTAAGACTAGTGAGCATAGAAAAAGAGCATAGGTTGATACCGCTTATATATGCGTATAGTTTTGGAACCTTTCAACTATGCTGAACAAATGGCTATCTCAAAAAAATATTTTGGAAAAAGGGGGTGCGTGACGGGGGCTAATAGCCCTCCAATTCTGTAAGTCACACAAAAAAGAGAACTAGAAATTTTAATTTGCATTCAAATGAGCCCTCTCCTGGTGTTCTAGGACTATTGGTTCGATGCAATCATCCATGGTAAAAAAAAACACAAATCCATGATCTTTCTTCTGGCAAAAATGCAAATCCAGTATTTTGTGCATCTAAGAATTTGGAACCTATATAGAATAGGAAGTTATTCGTGCTTATTAGGCATTTCAATTACAAACAAGAGAATTTAGAGAATTATTTGAAATTGATTAGGTATTAGAAGCAAAATCTAAAACCATGAAACTATCCCTAGATACCCCATCCCCTTAGTCCCTACCGACTTCAATGATCGAACTATAATCTATTAAACCTATCTAGTTATATTACACATCCTATTGTGAAAAGTACTAAGTCCTATTTTCCTTTTCAATAATTTATTGTTTTTCGTTCGGAAAATTATATGTAATTTACACCTACCTTTTTTTCAATGACTCCATTTCTGATCTGTTTGCGGATGTAGAGGGTGTATTCATATCCAATCTACTTTCAAAGGTTTCAACAGAAGAAGATCTAATTTGGAACTGATAGATTATAGAGAGTAATAAACATTGAATATGAAGAAAAAAATCGACCCTAGCAAATGTTGTGAAATAGGAAGTATAAAACATATTTGCAATTTTTGTTTCACTATGTTCGCTTATCCTCTTAATGATAACACTCTGAGATCTATATCTGATATAGTGAGAAATCGGAAGTTTCAAAGGCAGTATATTTACATAAATGCTAATTTGGCACGTATTGGGAGGTGTAATGGACCACTATTTAAAAAAAAAATTATAGTTAGCTTTCTGTATGATGTATTCGATTGAATTTTTTTTTTTAGTTAGCTTCCTGTATGATTTATTCGATTGAAAAATATTTGTTTTAGTTAGCTTCCTGTATGATTTATTTTATTGAATAATGAATCTATGAAAATCGCTATTATATTGTGGAAAATCACTAGATTTAGAAAAAAAAGTAGAAATTCCTTAAAACCTCCAAGACTTGCATAAATCTTTAAAAATCCCCAAATCCCTAAATGAAAAAGTTTGCCCTTAAAAGACCTCAGAAATCCTAAAATAGGGGGAAATCCCTAGAATGGAAACACTGGTACCATCGGCTCCGAGCAAAAATAATCTTTTATTCGCGTCATATCTTTCTCCACCCACTCATATAGTATTCTTGATTTTACCAGGCCAGCGCTACCCGTTCCTGTTCCAAATGTCTGATACTTAAGTTTTTCTTTTTTCCGCTGATTTTGCTATTATTTGTCAACTGAAAATTATAAATTAAGGGAAAATGGTCAGAACCAGCAAAATGCACTACCTCAAGGTTTGGGGACTCAGGTGCGAGCCTACTGTCCACCAAAACATAATCAATAACACTAAAATTCATTCCGGAAATGCAAGTAAACTCACAACGTCCCACATCATTTTCAAACCTTCCATTTCCAGTGACTAGACCAAATTCTCCGCAAATGCCCAACAACTTCCTTCCCCATTGGTTACATTAACTTTTCTTTTCACATCTTGGCTAGTTCTTGGAATTTTGTAGCTTTCTGGAATCCTCCATAACACTATGTTTAACACTATGTTTTTTCACTATGTTTCCTCCGTAAGTGTTCTAACTCATTTTCAATCAAAGTCTACGCATCTTCTTTCATATAACTACTATTCTGTGGAGCAACATATATGCAACCTAGGACTATCTTCAATCCATCATGACACTTAAGGTTTACCCAAATAATGTTCTCAAATTTACTTTCTATTCTATGACAAACTTCGAAACTCTGTTTTTCATAAAAACCGCGACTCCAACGTAAAAACGTACGTTATGGGAAATTTGCCGGTCAACACGAAAAACCGTGTAATCTTTAACCGACAGATCCTCCGAAGGCGGGGACAATGTCTCAATTAAACATGTTACATCACACTTCAAAAAAGACTCATTTAGACATTGTTGTTTTCTACTCATTAGGCCTTGGACGTTCCATGTCATAAACTGAATTTGTTGTGCACGGCTTACTTCCTATTCCTCGAAGTTGAAAGGGCTCCTTCGTCTATTTCTGAGTGAGCGGCGGGGAGGTTCTCGACCAAGGCCCCGATTTGGTGGGTCACGAGTTACGATCCTGCCTGTGACGATCTTCGGGGCTGATTATCTCTTCTAAACCTCCTTTGCTGGTGACTCTGCTACTTCCGGGTTTCTTACCGTCTGCCTGGCTAACAGCCTGGTCGTGTGTGAAACTATCGCAACAAATATCCGAGTTTACCTCTGATATTTGATCCTCGCCTTTGCTTTCCATTTCCGCGTTAGAGTCAGTGTACTCTTGCACTTGAGATCGTGCTAACTCTTTTGTTTTATTTCTTCCATTTTTTCAGGCCCGTGATCCTTTCTTTTCAGATAAATGTCCCTTTTCTCTTATACAAAGATGTATCTAAAATATAATCTTATTTACAAGTTAAAGTTTCGTAGAAGTTAGCCTGTTATGCAAGAGGGGAGATATTGTTTTGAAAAATTCTATTGTTATCCAGTTATCGTTTGGCATTTGACCTGTGAGCATCAATATAATTTTTAAACAGGATTTAACTTTGGAATAAATTACATTTGGAATACGGTGACTGTCTGTGATTATTAAAGTTTCGCAACAAGTGAAATATATACGCAATAAAGAAGGCTTGGAAACTGCAGAACGACTTTTTCTGTTTCCGAATAATTGTGAAATTCTAGACCAGATTTGTTGGATGTCGGAGTATGGTGGGAAATAAGCCAGGCAGGTCCAACGTCCCATCGAGCCACTGACCACAAAGTGATTGCCACTGCTTGCGTAGGTCTGTCCCTATTCGAGATAAGTATTAGTTTTAAATAGCGAAAATGTCTGTTCAGCAGGAAAAAACAACTGAATATTTTAGAGCGTTTAAAAATATAGAAAATCAGCTTGGGGGCCCTTCTAAGCTCGCGTCGATAGCGGAAGAACTGCAGATTATTTCCTTCCAAATGGAGCAAAATGAGGCGTCACAGTCGAAAACCACGGAGGACATCCAGAAAAAAAAAGATAGATGAATCGCAGAGGTGCACAGAGTGGTTAAAAAAAGAAGCAAAACAGGCAAACCTGATTTTTCATAACTTTAAACCCCTCAACCCACCTAGCGGATCACTTGCAGAGGAAATAAATGAGGTTATTTCCGGCTGTTTGCCACATATTGAGATCAGGAGATGGGACATAAATGGCGCATTCCGCTTGAACACTAAAAAACAGGGAGAAATCCTTCCAGTTTTAGCGAAGTTCACAACAAGATATTTGCGAGATTTGATTTTGTGAAACTCGGTTCGCTTCGAGAGTTGCGGTATCTCCCTAGCTCCGGGCTAAACACGGGCCTAGAGAATTGTTCGCAACCCTCTGAAACCCCTTTTGCAGAAAGCAATCAAAGAGGACCGTGAGGTGAAATTCAGGGGCCCTCATTTATTTGTGGACGGTGAATTGTTCACGTGCGAACATGAATCAGGAAAAGTTAGAAAAAATGGAAGAAATAAAACAAAAGAGTTAGCACGATCTCAAGTGCAAGAGTACACTGACTCTAACGCGGAAATGGAAAGCAAAGGCGAGGATCAAATATCAGAGGTAAACTCGGATATTCGTTGCGATAGTTTCACACACAACCAGGCTGTTAGCCAGGCAGACGGTAAGAAACCCGGAAGTAGCAGAGTCACCAGCAAAGGAGGTTTAGAAGAGATAATCAGCCCCGGAGATCGTCACAGGCAGGATCGTAGGAACGTAACTCGTGACCCACCAAATCGGGGCCTTGGTCGAGAACCTCCCCGCCGCTCACTCAGAAATAGACGAAGGAGCCCTTTCAACTTCGAGGAATAGGAAGTAAGCCGTGCACAACAAATTCAGTTTATGACATGGAACGTCCAAGGCCTAATGAGTAGAAAACAACAATGTCTAAATGAGTCTTTTTTGAAGTGTGATGTAACATGTTTAATTGAGACATTGTCCCCGCCTTCGGAGGATCTGTCGGTTAAAGATTACACAGTTTTTCGTGCTGACCGGCAAATTTCCCATAAAGTACGTTTTTACGTTGGAGTCGCGGTTTTTATGAAAAACAGAGTTTCGAAGTTTGTCATAGAATAGAAAGTAAATTTGAGAACATTATTTGGGTAAACCTTAAGTGTCATGATGGATTGAAGATAGTCCTAGGTTGCATATATGTTGCTCCACAGAATAGTAGTTATATGAAAGAAGATACGTAGACTTTGATTGAAAATGAGTTAGAACACTTACGGAGGAAACATAGTGAAAAAACATAGTGTTAAACATAGTTCATGGAGGATTCCAGAAAGCTACAAAATTCCAAGAACTAGCCAAGATGTGAAAAGAAAAGTTAACCAATGGGGAAGGAAGTTGTTGGGCATTTGCGGAGAATTTGGTCTAGTCATTGGAAATGGAAGGTTTGAAAATGATGTGGGACGTTGTGAGTTTACTTGTATTTCCGGAATGAATTTTAGTGTTATTGATTATGTTTTGGTGGACAGTAAGCTCGCACCTGAGTCCCCAAACCTTGAGGTAGTGCATTTTGCTGGTTCTGACCATTTTCCCTTAATTTCTTATTTTCAGTTTACAAATAATAGTAAAATCAGCGGAAAAGAGAAAAACTTAAGTATCAGACATTTGGAACAGGAACGGGTAGCACTGGCTTGGTAAAATCAAGAATACTATATGAGTGGGTGGAGAAAGATGTGACGCGAATAAAAGATTATTTTTGCTCGGAGCCGATGGTACCAGTGTTTCCATTCTAGGGATTTCCCCCCTATTTTAGGATTTCTGAGGTCTTTTAAGGGCAAACTTTTTCATTTAGGGATTTGGGGATTTTTAGGGATTTATGCAAGTCTTGGAGGTTTTAAGGAATTTCTACTTTTTTTTTCTAAATCTATTGATTTTCCACAATATAATAGCGATTTTCATAGATTCATTAGTCAATAAAATAAATCATACTGGAAGCTAACTAAAAAAAATATTTTTCAATCGAATAAATCATACTGGAAGCTAACTAAAAACAAATTTCAATCGAATAAATCATGCAGGAAGCTAGCTAAAAAAAAAATCAATCGAATAAATCATACAGAAAGCTAACTATAATTTTTTTTTTAAATAGTGGTCCATTACACCTCCCAATGAGCCAGAAGAAAGATCATGGATTTGTGTTTTTTTTGTTTTTTTTACCATGGATGATTGCATCGAACCAATAGTCCTAGAACACCAGGAGAGGGCTCATTTGAATGCAAATTAAAATTTCTAGTTCTCTTTTTTGTGTGACTTAAAGAACTGGAGGGCTATTAGCCCCCGTCACACACCCCCTTTTTCCAAAATATTTTTTGAGATAGCCATTTGTTCAGCATAGTTGAAAGGTTCCAAAACTATACGCATATATAAGCGGTATCAACCTATGCTCTTTTTCTATGCTCACTAGTCTTAATAAGAATTACTAGGAGACCAAGCTTTGTATTGTGATAAAAATTTCAGAAATAAAATGACACCCTGCCCCTTCCGAAAATATATACTCCAAAACACCCTGATTCACAGAAAAATAAACTTCGGTGTAATTTTTCCAGGTTTCCAACTAAAAAATGGAAAAACAACTCTCAAGTACAAAATAATTACAGGAACACCAGCAACAATTCTGAAAATGATTTTTTTATATGTTCATGGTAAAAAAAAAGAAACTGTCCCACCCTTCACAGATGTTGATAAGCATAGGTCTTATTGTTTCTATAATAAAAAGGACCCAAAGAAATGTTTTATCTCCCAATAAATATTTGTTTATTACTGACAATTAACTACAAAACTTTTTCCACAAATTAAGTTTTTCAAGGAAAAGAAAAGAGCTCCATTAACCAAAAATGAGCAAAAATAGTATCAAATAATCTACCAAGCGTTAAACTACCACACATCAGCATCAATGTGTAAATGAAACCCAAAACAAATAGAGATTACAATAAATAACCGAGTCAAACTTAAAACGAACAGAAAATAACATGATTAGGGCTCACAACCCTTATGCCTACTCAAAGACTTGAACATAATTTGCACTTTAAAGAAAAAAATTTAATGTCTTCACTGTAATAACTTTAATAAACACAAAATCATTAAGATTTAAAGAATGAATATGAATATATGGATATTAAACTGACGATACACATTCATTTATTCTTTTTCAGTAGAGTGCAAATTGTGTTCTGGCCTTGAAAAGTCATAGGGGTTGTGAGCCCTAATCATGTTAATTTCTGCTCGTTTTGATTTCGACTCAGTTATTTATTGCAATTTCTGTCAGTTTTTGGTATGGTTTATTTATTGATTCTGATCTGTGGTAGGTTTACGCTTGTAGATTATTTTATTTTTGCTCCTTTTAGGTTTAATGGAGCTCTTCAATTTCCTTGAAAAACGTATTTTGTTGAAAAAGTTTATTTTTTAATTAATTCTCAGCAATAAAACTGAAATATAGATGGATAGATAGATAAGTGTATTTTAAAGCCAAATTTACAGCCATGAACACAGTACAATAATATAAACGAAAGACACGAATAACATAAAATCAGCGATCATCATCAAACACTTAAATGAAACTACATTAATCTAATATTAGTACTTAATACTTGGTAAAAGGTCATTGAAAAAAAGCTTAACACTCCGAAAAAGACATAAATAAAACATTACATTTACTTTGTGCTGAAATTTTTTTTATTTATTTATTTATTTATTATTATTTTTTTATTTAACAAAATTTCCAGATACGTTGCCACTCTACAAATAAACTGAGGTGATATACTATTAAAGACACCTGGAAGTATCAAGTTATTATTTCCAAATACCCCTTCCCTTATCGTAGAGAGCCCCTGGCACCGGCTCAAGCAATGCACTAAATAATCCCTTTTAACTCTCCAAAGCGGGCAAGTATATCCGTCTTCATTGGAACATCTTTCTTTAGAATCTATCTATATATATAAAAATAAGTATATATGTAAAATAAGTTGTATGTGTGTTATGTCTGTCGACTGACGTCATGTCATCATGTCGTCATGAAGTTAGTTGTCGTCATGTTTGTTATGACGATGATGTCATTAAAGGTATTTAAGAAATTCGTTCAAAGACAAATTTTTAATTGTAAGAAGATCGTGGACGGAAAAATTCCTCGGCAACAGCCGAGGAAGCTGCTCAAAGTGTCTATGCCAAAAAACTTGCTGCTGATAGAGAAAGTAAGAAAAGAAAGCGTGCCGAGGAATCACAAGAACAGCAATAAAACAGGCTTGCGGCTTCAAGAGATAATGCCAGATTAGGAATGTGCAATTTCCGTCAACTAAGGCGTGTCGAGGAATTACCAGAACAACGCGTAACCAGACTTGCTGCTAAAAGAGAAAGTGAAAAAAGAATGGCGTGCCGAGGAATCACAAGAGCAACGTGAAAACAGGCTTGCGGCTTCAAGAGATAATGCCAAGACAAATCGCGCCGAGGAATCACAAGAGCAACGTGAAAATCATCGCATGGCATTCAGGTACAGCCCAGTCGACGATTATAGTAGATGTGTTCAAATCGGGACTATGTCTAAAATTTGTCCCTACTACAAGGCCTTAAAATTTAATGGTGAAACAATGGGAATGTCTTGCGCCTCAGGAAAAGTTAAACTTCCTCAACTGGCTGCACCCCCAGAGCCATTGAAGACTTTGCTTACTGGAACTACGTCAGAATCTAAGCGTTTTTTTTTATCAAAAATCAGAAAAATATAACTCATGTTTCCAAAAGACGTCGTTTGGTGCTCAAATCGAAAATCCAGATCAATTTATGCCTACTTTCAAAGTAAAAGGGAAAATTTATCATAGAGCAGGGTCCCTTCTACCATTCTCAGACGAGAATCATAAATTTTTACAATTGTACTTCATCAGTGATGGAAATTCTGAATTGAATGCACGTTGCGAAATTTCTCCCGACGTTGAAAGGACAATCATTTCCCAATTGCAACATCTTTTCCACGAAAATAATAATTTTGTGCGTCTGTTCAAAACGGCCATCGATGTGATGCCTACTGATACGCATAAAATTGTTATTTCCGCTGACAAAACGCCTCCTGGCCAACATGTGCGTAGATACAATGCTCCAACTATCGATGAAGTGGCAATCTATGGTTGGTGATCAGTTTTTACCTCGAGATATTATTCTTCATAAGCAAAACGCTCAGTTGGTAAGAATTGCTGAAACTCATCGATGCTACGATGCCTTACAATATCCTATCATTTTTTGGGATGGAGCCGACGGCTATCACTTTAATATTAAATTAATAAATCCAGCCACTAACAAAGAAATGAATAAGACATAGTGTAACAGACATAACACACATACAACTTATTTTTATACTAGCTGTTGCGGTGGCACCGAGCGCCACCCCAACACCTAGTTGGTGGGGGCGCTTTGCGCCCCCCAAGCCCTCCACGCACGCAAGTCGTTACGTGCCATTGTAGTTGTGTCCCTGTGTCCCACCTGTGAATATAGATATACATATATACATATATGCATATATATATACTAGCTGTTGGGGTGGCGCTTTGCGCCACCCCAACGCCTAGTTGGTGGAGCGCTTTGCGCCCCCCCCCCCCCCAAGCCCTCCCGCGCGCGTAAGTCGTTACGCGCAATATTAGTTACGCGCCATTGTAGTTGTGTCCCTGTGTCCCACCTGTGAATATAGATAGATTTATATATGTGTTTCAAACTACGTAAAAATTGCGAATATACAACATTCTTGGCTTTCTCATTATCTGTGCATATACAAAGCCGTAAGTACTAATAATGACGTCATATGCAAACGCTCTTTTTACAAACAAACAAACATGCATACACACAACTCGTTTTTATATAGATAGATAGATAGATAGATACAATACAAATTAACTGCGTAAAACTTGCGAATATACAACATTCTTCGCTGTCCGATTGTCGCTGCATATAAATAGATTGTCAGGTTTACCGACCCTCGAACATAAAACGTACAATTGTCCATGGGAAAAACAATCAGTATTAAGATCTACACCACATTTTTCTAATGATTGACCTTGAGCTTTGTTAATGGTGATTGCAAATGCTAATCGAATTGGGAATTGCAATCTTTTAAATTGAAAAGGCAGATCCGTTGGAATCATGGGAATGCGAGGAATAAGAACAGCCTCACCCTCAAATGGCCCTGTCAAGATTGTGGCCTCTATTAGGTTTTCCATTGTTTTTTTTACGGCAAGTCGCGTGCCATTGCAAAGCTTTGGTGGGTTGATATTTCTTAAAAGTATTATTGGTACGCCTATTTTTAGTTGTAGCACGTGTGGTGGAAACCCTGAAAGATCCACGGAATTTAAAAATTCAGATGGATAATTAACCGCTTCATTTGGTTCCAAAACAGTGTCGACTGACTTGTAAAGGACTGCCTGGTCTCGAATCTTGGTCAAAACAATATTGTTGATTTCGTGGACGTCTATATTTTTGGGTGCGAGAATCGCTCTTTCACTTAGCCATTTATTATTTTTATAATTTTTATAGAATATTCGGAAATACTTTTTCAATCAATTCATTTTTGGACGTCACTAAATTACAGAAATCAGCAGGTAGTTGTATACGTCATGAAATTGAGTCTACTGGGAGCTTTCCGTTTCCAATTGCCAGCAATTGATCTGAAAATGTTTGACCAGAGTCATCGTTTTGCAATCGGACACGCATGTTTGTAGTTAATTTTAATGTTTTTACGTGTGCCCATAAATTAGAATTTTTCAGGCAAGCATTCATTTCGTCTGCAGGAGTTGATCTAGGTATTATAGGTAATGTTTGCCTGAAATCTCCCGCAAGCAATATTAATGTGCTGCCAAAGGGTTTCGACTTCCCTCGCAAATCTTTCAAGCATTGATCCAGAGCCTCGAGCAATTTTTTGTGTGCCATTGTGCACTCATCCCAAATAATAAGTTTGCATTGCTGCAATACTTTACCCATCGCAGATGATTTGGAAATATTGCACGTGGGAGTTTCTGTAGAATGCAAATTCAGAGGCAATTTCAAAGCGGAATGAGCAGTTTTTCCACCAGGCAGCAATGTTGCGGCTATTCCGGACGACGCAATTGCCAACGCTATATCATTTTTTGATCGAATTGATGCCAGAATCAGTTTTATCACAAACTTTTTACCAGTACCTCCTGGCAAATCCAAAAAGAAAATTTCTCCAACGTTGTTATCGACACAATGCATTATCGTATCATAAATGCATTCAATTCAGAATTTCTATCACTGATGAAGTACAATTGTAAAAATTTATGATTCTCGCCTGAGAATGGCACGCTTTCTGTTCTTTCTTTCTCTATCAGCCTCATGCCTGTTTCCTTGCTGTTCTTTTGATTCCTCGGCACGCTTTCTTTTCTGACTTGCTCTATCAGCAGCAAGTTTTTTGGCATAGACTCTTTGAGCATCTTCCTCGGCTGTTGCCATTGTAAGTTCATCAGTCATTTTAAAGTTAAACACTAATAGATTTCTACGTGAACGCATGTCTTAAATATCTTTAATGACGTCACCGTCATGACAAAAATGACGACAACTAACTTCAAGACGTCAGTCAACACACAAACATGACGTCACCTGACAGACACATCCACAGACAACTTATTTATATATATATATATATATATATATATATATATATATATAAGCTACTCAAAGAGTTAATTCACATAATATATATATATATATATATATATATATATATATATATATATATATATATATATATATATATATATATATATATATATATACATATAAATAAGTTGTTTGTCTGTCTGTCGACTGACGTCATGTTTGTGTGTCGACTGACGTCATGTTTGTCGACTGACGTCATTATAAGGATTGAGCTGTATTACGTCATGAAGTTGTTTGTCGTCTGACGTCATGTTTGTCGACTAACGAAACTACAGACCGGGACACCGGGACACAAATGAAGTGTTATGTCTGTTATAACGTAATAGAGGCAACAATCTTGACAGGGCCTTTTGAGGGTGAGGCTTTTCTTATTCCACGCATTCTCATGATTCCAATGGATCTGCCTTTTCAACCTAAAAGATTGCAATTCCCAATTTGATTAGCATATTTAGTTTTCAGTCCAGAACCACTAAAGCTATTATGTAAATATCAAAAATATTTATGTTGTCTGAGCAATAATTTTTAGTTTTTATTTCAAAATAGAAAATTACCGGACAATTTTAGAATTATATCTATCTATATATATAAAAATAAGTTGTCTGTCTGTGGATCAGGTGACGTCATGTTTCTGTGTCGACTGGCGTCATGAAGTTAGTTGTCGTCTTTTTGCTATGACGGTGACGTCATTAAAGATATTTAAGACATATATGTTCACGTAGAAATCTATTAATGTTTAAGTTTAAAATGACTGATGAAGTTACGATGGCAAAAGCCGATGAAGATGCTCAAAGAGTCTATGCCAAAAAACTTGCTGCTGATAGAGAAAATCAGAAAAGAAAGTGTGCCGAGGAATCAAAAGAACAGCAAGGAAACAGGCTTGAGGCTAAAGAACACAAAACCGCGCAGTTAGATGAAGATCCATCTGGACAGCGAGAGTCAAAACATATCAAAACTGAAAATGATAGCGAAGATCATTGGGTTTGGGATCTTGACTTGGATAAGGTCATCAATGCCTACCAGATTTTAGTTAAAAAAACAAAGGTTCGGCGATATGTATTTCATAGTGAAGCTGAAAAATAAAGAAGAAAAAGAAAACTGAAAAAAGAAAAAATGTAAAAAACTAAAAAATACTAAAAAGAAAAAACACTCAAAGAGAAATTACAGACCGGGACACAAATGACGACCGGGACAGAGGGAATATAAATAACGACCGGGACACTCAAGGAGAAATTACAGACTGGGATACCGGGACACAAATGACGACCGGGACACAGGCAATATAAATGACGACCAGGACACAGGTATTTAAGAATATCGTTCAAAGACAAATTTTTAATTGTAAGAAGACCGTTGAAAGAGAAATTTCTAATTGTAAAATGACTGAAGAACCTACAATGGCAACACCCGAGGAAGCTGCTCAAAACGAATGTATTCACGCCGAAGTAGCTGAGTTGGTAAAGCGTTATGTTTCAGGTTCTAGGTCCGAGAGGCTCCACGTTTGAACCTTGGCTTTAGCATTAATACAAAAGAAGAAAAAAACTAAAAAAGGTAAAAACTACAGGTTTACCGACTCTTGAACATGCAACATATAATTGTCCATGGGAAAAACAAACCGTATTCAGATCTATACCTCATTATTCTAATGATTGTCCTTGAGCTTTGTTGATGGTGATTGCTAATCAAACATTCCCTGTGTCCCCATTGTCATTTATATATTCTCCTGTGCCCCCCGGTGTCCCCGTTGTAGTTATGTCCCTGTGTCCCAGTCGTCATTTATAGTCGACAAACATGACGTCAGTCGACACATAAACATGACGTTAGTCGACACACAAACATGACGTCAGTCGACACACACGTCCAAGTCGTCATTTGTGTCCCGGTGTCCCAGTCTGTAATTTCTCTTTGAATGTCCCGGTCGTCATTTATATTCCCTGTGTCCCGGTCTGTATATACATTCGTTTTTGAACATTCGTTCATACATTTTTGAACATTTTGTATATACATTCGTTCTTTTTAGTTTTTTTTGTTTATACCTTTTTTTAGCTATTTGGTTTTTATTTTTTTTTTAGTTTTTATTTGTAGTTTTTATCTCTTTTAGTTTATTTTTATTTTTATTTTTTTAGTTGTCTTTTTCTCTTTTATTTTTCAGTTTTTTTTTCTTTTTTAGGTTTTTTTTTCTTTTTCAGTTTTTAGTTTTTTATTAGTTTTTAGTTTTTTTCTTTTTAGTTTTTTTGCTGTTTTTACCCTTTTTTATTTTTTTTTAGTTTTTTTCTTTTTTAGTTTTTACCTTTTTTTAGTTTTTTTTTTTAGTTTTTAAGCTTTTTTAGTTTTTGTAGCAGTTTTTACCTGTTTTTTAGTTTTTTTTAGTTTTTTTTCTTTTTTAGTTTTTTTTCTTCTTTTGTATTAATGCTAAAGCCAAGGTTCGAACCTGGAACCTCTCGGACCTAGAACCTGGAACATAACGCTTTACCAGCTCAGTTACTTTGGCTTGAATACATTTACCTTTTTTAGTTTTTTTTATTTTTATTTTTTTTAGTTTTCTTTTTCTCCTTTATTTGTCATTTTTTTTTCCTTTTTTTAGTTTTTTTTTCTTTTTCAGTTTTTAGTTTTTTCAGTTTTTTTTAGGTTTTTTTTATTAGTTTTTATTTTCTTTTTAGTTTTTTTGTAGTTTTTACTTTTTTTTTACTTTTTAGTTTTTTACCCTTTTTTTAGTTTTTTTTTAGTTTTTTAGCTTTTTTAGTTTTTTTAGTATCTTCTTTTTAGTTTTTTTGTAGTTTTTATCTTTTTTAGTATTTTTTCTTCTTTTGTATAAATGCTAAAGCCAAGGTTCGAGCCTGGAACCTCTCTGACCTGGAACCTGGAACATAACGCTTTACCAACTGAGCTACTGTATTTGTATTTGTATCGGATTGACGACGCTTCTTGACTACTAAGGTCCCTGCGTCGGCCCTGTAGTTCATTCCTGCAGCATGGTTCGATCTCTGGGTCCCGTAGTACCACGCTAAGGTCAAACTCACTGCGCCAACACAGGTAGTTATATAACTGAGGTACTTCGGCTTGAATACATTCGTTTTTGAATTGGTATGTGATGAAATAATTCAGACGTCACATGCGGACAGTGACGTCACTCGACAGACACACAGACAACTTATTCTTATATATATATATATATATATATATATATATATATATATATATATATATATATATATATATATATATATATATATATATATATATATATATATATATATATATATATATATATATATATATATATATATATACTAGCTGTTGGGGTGGCGCTTCGCGCCACACCAACACCTAGTTGGTGGGGGTGCTTCGCGCCCCCCCAAGCCCCCCCGCGCGCGTAAGTCGTTACGCGCCATATTAGTTACGCGCCATTGTAGTTGTGTCCCTTTGTCCCACCTGTGAATATAGATAGATATATATATATATATATGTTTTTAACTACGTAAAACTTGCGAATATACAACATTCTTCGCTGTCCCATTGTCTGTGCATATAAATAGATTGTCAGGTTTACCGACTCTTGAACATGCAACATATAATGGTCCATGGGAAAACAATCCGTATTCAGATCTATACCTCATGATTCTAATGATTGCCCTTGAGCTTTGTTGATGGTGATTGCTAATCGACCATTCCCTGAGTCGCCATCGTCATTTATATATCCCCCTGTGCACCCCGGCGTCCCCTTTGTAGTTATGTCCCTGTGTCCCGGTCGTCGTCATTTATACTCCCTGTGTCCCGGTGCTTTGTTGATTGCTAATCGAACATTCCTTTTGTCCCGGTCGCTTTCTCTTTGAGTGTCGTCATTTATTTAGATTGTCAGGTTTACCGACTCTTGAACATGCAACATATAATTGTCCATGGGAAAAACAATCCATATTCAGATCTATACCTCATGATTCTAATGATTGCCCTTGAGATTTGTTGATGGTGATTGCTAATTGAACATTCCCTGTGTCCCGGTCGTCATTTATATTCCCAGTATTCCGGTCGTCATTTGTGTCCCAGTGTTCCCCTTTTAGTTTTTTTTTTATTGGTTTTGACCTTTTTTTAGGTTTTTTAGTTTTTTTCTTTTTTCTTTTTAGTTTTTTTTGAAGTTTTTATCTTTTTAGTTTTTTTATTTTTATTTATATTTTTTTAGTTTTCTTTTTCTCCTTTATTTTTCAGTTTTTTTCCTTTTTTTAGTTTTTTTTCTTTTTTAGTTCTTTTAGTTTTTACCTTTTTTAGTTTTTTTTAGTTTTTTAGATGAAAATTTTTTTTAGTTTTTTTCCTTTTTTTCTTTTTAGTTTTTTATTGGTTTTTACCTTTTTTTAGCTTTTTTAGTTTTTTTCGTTTTTCTTTTTACTTTTTTTTTAGTTTTTATCTTTTTTATTTTTTTTATTTTTATTCTTAATTTTATTAGTTTTCTTTTTCTCTTCTATTTTTCAGTTTTTTCCTTTTTTTAAGTTTTTTTTTAGTTTTTAGTTTTTTTCTTTTTAGTTTTTTATTGGTTTTTACCTTTTTTTTTAGCTTTTTTAGTTTTTTTCGTTTTTTCTTTTTACTTTTTTTTTAGTTTTTATCTTTTTTATTTTTTTTTATTTTATTCTTAATTTTATTAGTTTTCTTTTTCTCTTCTATTTTTCAGTTTTTTCCTTTTTTTAAGTTTTTTTTTTAGTTTTTAGTTTTTTTAGTTTTTTTAGTTTTTTTATTTTTTAGCTTTTTTATTTTTTTTATTAGTTTTTAGTTTTTTTGTAGTTTTTGCCTTTTTTTTAGTTTTTTCAGTTTTTTTTTAGTTTTTAGTTTTTTACCTTTTTTGTGGATCGTCACCTGATCCACAGATCCACAGATCCATTTTAAGTTTTTTTTTTAGTTTTTTTTCCTTTTTTTCTTTTTAGTTTTTTATTGGTTTTTACCTTTTTTAGCTTTTTTAGTTTTTTTCGTTTTTTCTTTTTACTTTTTTTTTAGTTTTTATCTTTTTTATTTTTTTTTATTTTATTCTTAATTTTATTAGTTTTCTTTTTCTCTTCTATTTTTCAGTTTTTTCCTTTTTTTAAGTTTTTTTTTTAGTTTTTAGTTTTTTTAGTTTTTTAGTTTTTTTTAGTTTTTTTTTAGTTTTTTAGCTTTTTTATTTTTTTTTATTAGTTTTTAGTTTTTTTGTAGTTTTTGCCTTTTTTTAGTTTTTTCAGTTTTTTTTTTTAGTTTTTAGTTTTTTACCTTTTTTGTGGATCGTCACCTGATCCACAGATCCACAGATCCACAGACAACTTATTTTATATATATATATATATATATATATATATATATATATATATATATATATATATATATATATATATATATATATATATATACATATATATATATACTAGCCATTGTGGTGGCGCTTCGCGCCACCCCAACACCTAGTTGGTGGGGTGCTTCGCGCCACCCCCAAGCCCCCCCGCGCGCGTAGGTCGTTACGCGCCATATTAGTTACTCGCCATTGTAGTTGTGTCCCTGTGTCCCACCTGTGAATAGAGATAGATATATATATATATATATATATATATATATATGTATATATATATATATATATATATATATATATACTAGCTGTTGGGGTGGCGCTTCGCGCCACCCCAACACCTAGTTGGTGGGGGCGCTTCGCGCCCCCCCAAGCCCCCCCGCGCGCGTAAGTCGTTACGCGCCATAATAGTTACGCGCCATTGTAGTTGTGTCCCTATGTCCCACCTGTGAATATAGATAGATATATATATATATATGGTTTTAACTACGTAAAACTTGCGAATATACAACATTCTTTGCTGTCCCATTGTCTTTGCATATAAATAGATTGTCAGGTTTACCGACTCTTGAACATGCAACATATAATGGTCCATGGGAAAACAATCTGTATTCAGATCTATACCTCATGATTCTAATGATTGCCCTTGAGCTTTGTTGATAGTGATTGCTAATCGACCATTCCCTGTCCCGGTGTCCCGGTCGTCATTTACATCCCCCTGTTTCCTCCGGTGTCCCCGTTGTAGTTGTGTCCCTGTGTCCCGGTCGTCATTTATATTCCCTGTGTCCCGGTCGTCATTTGTATCCCGGTGTCCCGGTCTGTATATACATTCGTTTTTTAGTTTTGTTTTTCTTCTTTATTTTTTTCCTTTTTTTTTCTTTTTTAGCTTATTTAGATTTTTAGATTTTTTAGTTTTTTTATTAGTTTTTAGTTTTTTTTTCTTTTTAGTTTTTTTGTCCGGGTCGTCATTTATATCCCCCTGTTTCCCCCGGTGTCCCCGTTGTAGTTGTGTCCCTGTGTCCCGGTCGTCATTTATATTCCCTCTGTCCCGGTCGTCATTTGTATCCCGGTGTACCGGTCTGTATATACATTCGTTTTTTAGTTTTGTTTTTCTCCTTTATTTTTTTCCTTTTTTTTTCTTTTTTAGTTTATTTAGATTTTTAGATTTTTTAGTTTTTTTATTAGTTTTTAGTTTTTTTTTCTTTTTAGTTTTTTTGTAGTTTTTACCTTCTTTTTAGTTTTGTTAATTTTTTTTTTTACTTATGTCCTGGTCGTCATTTATACTCCCTATGTCCCGGTGCTTTGTTGATTGCTAATCGAACATTCCTTTTGTCCTGGTCGCTTTCTCTTTGAGTGTCGTCATTTGTTTTTTTTGTAGTTTTTGCCTTTTTTTAGTTTTTTCAGTTTTGACGTCACCTGATCCAGTTTTTTCAGGTGACGTCACCTGACACATCCACACATCCACAGACAGACAACTTATTTTTATATATATAGATATATATATATATATATGTTTTTAACTACGTAAAACATTCGAATATACAACATTCTTGGCTGTCCCATTGTCTGTGCATATAAATAGATTGTCAGGTTTACTGACTCTTGAACATGCAACATATAATTGTCCTTGGGAAAAACAATCCGTATTTAGATCTATACCTCATTATTCTAATGATGTGTCCCTGTGTCCCGGTCGTCATTTATATTCTCTGTCTCACGGTCGTCATTTGTGTCCCGGTATCCCAGTTTGTAATTTCTCTTTGAGTGTCCCGGTCGTCATTTATATTCCCTGTATCCCCGGTGTAATTTCATCAGTTGACAAACATGACGTCAGTTCTACAAACATGACGTCAGTGGACACACAAACATGACGTCACTCGACACACACACAGACACAGACAACTTATTTTTATATATATAGACTAGCTGTTGGGGTGGCGCTTCGTACCACCCCAACATCTAGTTGGTGGGGGCGCGAAATATCCATGGGAAAAACAATCCGTATTCAGATCTATACCTCATTATTCCAATGATGTGTCCCTGTGTCCCGGTCGTCATTTGTGTCCCGGTATCCCAGTTTGTAATTTCTCTTTGAGTGTCCCGGTCGTCATTTATATTCCCTGTATCCCGGTGTCCCGGTCGTCATTTGTGTCCCGGTCTGTAATTTCTAATCGAACAATCCCTGTGTCCCGGTCGTCATTTATTTATCCCGCCTGTGCCCTCGGCGTCCCCGTTGTAGTTGTGTCCCTATGTCCCAGTCGTCATTTATATTCCCTGTGTCCCGGTCGTGATTTGTGTCCGGGTGTCCCAGTCTTTAATTTCTCTTTGAGGTTCCCGGTCGTCATTTATATTCCCTGTGTCCCGGTCGTCATTTGTGTCCCGGTGTCCCGGTTTGTAATTTCATCAGTTGACAAACATGACGTCAGTCGACAAACAACTTCATGACGCATACAGCTCAATCCTTATAATGACGTCAGTCGACAAACATGACGTCAGTGGACAAACAAACATTAAGTCAGTCGACACACACACACAGACAACTTATTTTTATATATATTTTATAGACTAGCTGTTGGGGTGGCGCTTCGTGCCACCCCAACACCTAGTTGGTGGGGGCGCGAAATATCCATGGGAAAAACAATCTGTATTCAGATCTATACCTCATTATTCTAATGATTGCCCTTGAGCTTTGTTGATGGTGATTGCTAATCGAACATTCCCTGTGTCCCCGTCGTCATTTATATATCCCCTGTGCCCCCCGGCATCCCCGTTGTTGTTGTTTCCCTGTGTCCCGGTCGTCATTTTTGTCCCGGTCGTCATTTGTGTTCCGGTGTCCTGGTCTTTAATTTCTCTGAGTGTCCTGGTCGTCATTTATATTCCCTGTGTCCCGGTCGTCATTTGTGTCCCGGTGCTTTGTTGATGGTGATTGCTAATCGAACATTCCTTGTGTCCCGGTCGCTTTCTCTCTGAGTGTCCCGGTCGTCATTTATTTTCCCTACTAGCTGTTGGGTGGCGCTTCGCGCCACCCCAACACCTAGTTGGTGGGTGCGCTTCGCGCCCCCCCCCAAGCTCCCCACGCGCGTAAGTCGCTACGCGCCATATTAGTTACGCGCCATTGTAGTTTTGTCCCTGTGTCCCACCTGTGAATATAGATACATAGATACATGTGAATATATGAATAAATATATATATATATATATATATATATTATATATATATATATATATATATATATATATATATATATATATATATATATTATATATATAATTATATATATATATATATATATTATATATAT